>NC_064631.1:447011574-447314604 GCF_023864275.1 Schistocerca cancellata
TTATAAGTGATCGAGCAAGTATGTGGGAACAGTACAGGGTTGCAAGAAGATTTTGGATTTTGGACTTGAAGAATACTGTGTTGCGCAACTTTATTGGAGCTGTTCGCTAATTAAGAAGAGCCTGCTGCCAATAATCGGCTTCATAAAAAGCGCTACTCTGCACCACATGCAACGCATTGCAAAGTAAAAATTAATCAGTATTTTCGTAGCTGTGTAATAACCATGCAGGCGTCTTTAGTAATGCATTCGAATATTACAGTGCGATTTTCAAGGGAAAAACATAGTGAGGGAAACCTCGTTGACGCGAGTTAATCACCATTAGTGTCCTATACTTTTACCATCAGTTCCGAGGATGTCACAAGTGAAAGAAGTACTTAAAGGAGTACAAATATAATTAAATGTACAGTTCATTTTCAACTGAGTGATTCTTGTACTAAAAGAGAGTAGTGACTATAGTCCATCATACAGTATTGCATTACTACTGCAGATAATCAGTTCAAATTAAAAGTGATTTAAAGTGCTATTCATATTTTGTGACAGAAACATGCTGTCTTAGTTTTATAAATTTATGTTACGTTTTGTAAGCGACATAAGCGGGATACGTCTACGTAACATTAGTACTGAAAATAGTTGTTGCAATGAATGATAGTTTTTACTTCAGTAGCTTGAAATGCAGTCAGTTGAAAAGTAATAAGTACAGAATGATAAACAGTTTTTGTCACGTTTACGTATTTTTTTCAAACTGATAGCATTATCATGAGTCCTGAAACATGGTACAATTTCCATCAAGTGTTGCTAGTCTGTGTATTATTGAGAATCATTAAGGTAACATAATCGCATCCCATATTAACGACTTTTGTGTTTGTATCACACGTGATTTTTATTCTGCACCGAATGATAGAAGTCATGGGATACAGCCCACTGTAGTATCGAACTTCCTTTTGCCAGGCGGAATGCAGCTACTCGACATGGCATAGACTCAATAAGTCGTTGGAAGCCCCCGGCAGAATTATTGGGCCACGCTGCTCCTATAGCCGTCGATAATTGCCATATCCGTCGATAATTGCGATATCCGTCGATAATTGCGAAAGTGTTGCCGGTGCAGAATGTTGCGCGAGAACCGACCTCTCGATTACACTGAGATGACAAAAACATGGGAAGTCGATACGAACACATACAGATGGCGATAGTATTGCGTGTAGAAGGTATAAAAAGACGGTACATTACTGGAGCTGTCATTTGTACTCAGGTGATTCATGGGAAAAGGTTTCCGGTGTGATTATAGCCGCACTACGGGAATTACAGAATTTCGAACGCAAAATGGCAGGTGTGGAATACCAAATTTTAGGCATTACCTCTTACCACGGACAACGCAGTGGCCGACGTCCTTCACTTAATGACTGAGAGGAGCGGCGTTTGCGTATTGTCAGCGCTAACAGACAAGCAACACTGCATGCAATAACCTCAGAAATCAATGTGGGATGTAGGACGAGCGTATCCGATAGGACAGTGCGGAGAAATGTGGTGTTAATGGGCTATGGCAGCAGGTAATTGAAGTGAGTGCCTTTGCTAACAGCACGACATCGTCTGCAGCGCATCTCCTGGCTCGTGACCCTAGATGACCGTAATACCACGACCTCGTTGTATAACTTACAATTTCCGTTGATAAGAGCTGATGGAAGGATTCGAACGTGGTGCAGACCTCACGAAGCAATGTACCAAAGCTGTCAACAAGGCACTAAGCCACCTAGTAGTGGCTCTATAATGGTTCAAATGGCTCTGAGCACTATGGGACTTAACATCTATGGGCATCAGTCCCCTAGAACTTAGAACTACTTAAACCTAACTAACCTAAGGACATCACACAACACCCAGCCATCACGAGGCAGAGAAAATCCCTGACCCCGCCGGGAATCGAACCCGGGATCCCGGGCGTGGAGAGCGAGAACGCTACCGCACGACCACGAGATGCGGGCCTCTATAATGGTTTGGTCCATACGTACATAGAATGGACTGGGTCATCTGGTCCAGCTCAAATGGTCATTGACGAAATGGCTACGTTCGGCTACTTGCAGACCATTTGCATTCATTCATGGAATTCATTTTCCAAAACAAATACGGAATTTGTATGAATGACAATACACCATGTCACAGGACCACAATTGTTTGGGATTCAAGCGACTGGACGATTCAAGCAAATGATACGGCCACCCAGATCACCCGACATGAATCACATCGAACAACTAGGGATAATAGATAAATTAGTTCGTGCACAAAATCCTGCGGCGGCAACGCTTTCACAATTATGGCCGGCTGTAGAGGCAGCATGTCTTTATATTTCTGCAGTGGACTTCCAACGACTTGCTGAGTTCATGTCACGTCGAGTTGTATCACTGCCCCTGGCGGAAAGAGGTCCGATACCATGTTAGGAGGTATCCCATGACATCTGTTATCTCACTATATGTCCAGTTGCGAACAATTGTGGCGCGGTGACACGAAATTGTTGTTTGTGAACATGAAGTCGATCAAGGGTTTCAAATGGTTCCCAAGTAAAAGAACCTAACCATTTTCAGTCGATAATCCATTCAGTTGGATCACCTGTCAATTCAACGTAAACACAGCCCAAACCATTATGGAGATACCACCAGCTTGCCCAGTGCTTTGTTGAGAACCTGTGTCAATGGCTTCGTGGGATCTGTGCCACACTGAACCCTATAATTACCTCTTACCAACGGAAATCGAAATTCATCTTACCATACCATTGTTCTCCAGTCTTCTAGGGTCGAACCGATATGATCACGAGCCCAGGTGGTGCAATGCGGGCGATTTTTTACTGTTAGAAAGTCGTCTGCTGCCACGTTTCGCGCACTGTCCAAGTAGATACGTTCATCGTATGTCACGCATGATTTCTGCGGTTATTCCACACAATGTTGCTTGTATTTTAACACTAATACTGTGCTGTCCAAGGTGAGAGATGATAACTGAAATTTGGTATTCTCGGCACGCTCTTAACACTGTAGATCTCATAATATTCAATTACCTAAAGATTTCCGTAATGGAATGTACGATGCATCTAGCTATAACTAGTATGCCTCGTTCAAATTCCCTGCATAGACCATAATCACGCCGGAAATATTTGACATGAAACACCTTAGAACCAATGCCAGCTCCGTCAATGCACTGCCATTGTATACCTTGTGCACGCGATTCTACCGTCACCTTTATATGTGCATATCGCCATTCCATGACTTGAGTAAGTTAGCGAGCGTGCATCGTGAAAATCGTTGCTTTTCGGTGTGTTTGACCCTAGACAACTGGCAAACCGTGGCCTGGTCAGATGAGCCCCGATTCAATTTTGTAAGAGCTGATGGCAGGGTTCGGATATGGAGCACACTTCACGAAGCCATGGCCCCAACTGTCAACAGGGTGCTGTGCAAATTGGTGATTGCTCCATAATGGTGTGGGCTGTGTTTAAATAGAATGGACTGTGTCCTCTGGTCCAACTAAACCAATCACTGGCTGGAAGTGGTTATGTTCTGATACTCAGACAATTTTCAGCCATTCATTGACTTCCTCTTCCCAAATTGTCGTGGGAACACAGCAATTAGCGATTCGTTTGAAGAACATTGTTGAGAGTGCGAGGGAAGATTTTGGCCACCCATATCGCCCTACACCAATCCCGTCAAACATTTATGGGACATTATAGAGACGTCAGATCGTGCACACAATACTGCGCGAGCAATTCTTTCGTGATTATGGACGGCCATTGATGTAGCAGGGCTCAATGTTTTTGCAGGTGACTCCAACGATTTGTTGAGCCTATGACACGTCACGCTGGTGCTCAAAGCTAACAAAAGGAAGTCTCAGACGAGGTATCCCATGATATTTATCACTTCAGTTTATTGAACCCATAGGAAGCTTTCTCTCCAACAGAAAAATGCGAGTGCAAACTGAAGGCATCAGATCGGACTTCAATGCGAGATGCTTATAATACATTGTCTAGAAACCTGGCCGAAAATCGAAAGAGATTCTTTCTGGTCGTATGTAAAGTATGCTAGCGGCAAGACACAAAGAACGCCTTCTCTCCACGATAGCATTGGAGAAATTATCGAAGACAATGCTGCTAAAGCAGAGTTACCAAACGCAGCCTTCCGAAATGCCTTTACAAAAGAAGATGAAGTAAATATTCCAGAATTCCAATCCAGAACAGCTGTAAACATGAGTAACGTAAAGGTAGATATCCTCAGAGTAGTGAAACAACTTAAATCACTTGGTAAAAGCAAGTCTTCTGGTCCCGACTGTATACGAATTAGGTTCCTTACAGAGTATGCTGATGAAATAGCTACATACTTAATAATCATATACAACTTTTCGCTCTACGAAGACCCAAAGGCTGGAAAGTTGCACATGTCACACCAATATTCAAGAAAGGTAGTACGAGTAATCCTCTAAATTACAAGCCCTTATCATTAACGTCGATATGCAACAGGATTTTGGAATATACATTGTGAAATTACCACGAAGGAAACGGGCTATTGACACAGTCAACACGGATTTAGAAAACATCGTTCTTGTTAAACACAACTAGCTCTTTACTCGCATCAACTGTTGAGTGCTATTGACAACGGATTTCAAACTGATTCCGTATTTCTGGATTTCCGGAAAGCTTTTGACACTGTACCACACAAGCGGCTTGTAGTGATATTTCTTGCTTATGGAATATCGTATAAGTTACTTGACTGGATTCGTAATTTACTGCCAGAGAGGTCACAGTTCGTAGTAACTGACGGAAAGACATCGAGTAAAACAGATGCGATTTCTAACGTTCCCCAAGGTAGGCCCTTTGCTGTACCTTTTTCATATACTCGATCTGGGAGACGATCTGAGCAACCTTCTTAGGATGTTTGCACATGACGCTGTCGTTGATCGACTAATAAAGCCATCATAAGATCAAAACAAACTGCAGAAGGATTTAGGAAAGATATCTGTATGGTGAGAAAATTGGCAATTGACTCTTCATAACGAAAAGTGTGAGGTCATCCATATGAGCGATAAAAGGAATCCGTTACATTTCGGTTACACGATAAATCAGTCAAATCTAAAGGCCGTAAATTCAACTAAATACCTAGGAATCACATTTACGAACGTTATAAATTGGAAGCAACACAAAGAAAATGTTGTTGGGAAGGCTAACTAAAGACTGCGTTTTATTGGCAGGACACTAGGCTTTTCCATCCTCTTTTAGAATACTGTTGAGCGGTGTGGGATCCTTACCAGATAGGACTGACGAAGTACATCGAAAAAGTTCAAAGAAGGGCAGCACGTTATGTATTATTGCGAAATAGGGGAGAGAGTGTGACTGAAATGATACACGATTTGGGATGGACATCACGGAAAGAAAAGCGTTTTTCGTTGCGGAGCAATATTCTCACGAAATTCCGATCATCAGCTTTCTCCTCCGAATGCGAAAATACATTGTTGACGCCGGACTACATAGGGAGACACCATCACCATGATAAATGAAGGGAAATCAAAGCTCGTACTGAAAGATCTAGGTGTTCGTTCTTTCCGCGCGCTATACGTAACTGGAATAATAGAGAATTGTGAAGGTCGTTCGATGAACCCTCAGCCAGGCACTTAAATGTGGTTTGCATAGTATCAATGTAGATCTAGATGGAGATCAGACTCGTAGGGGTAGGAATTCCACAACAGTAGGTCTTGTTACCACTCTCGTTCATAATCCGCGTCAACGACTTGCCGACAATTGCAAACGTGTAAATGGCACAGTTCGCTGATGACTCTCCACACTTTACGAATGAACTCCGACTTCAGAAGACTACAGACACAAATGAACCTCATTACAGAGTGGTGCAGAAATAACAAGGTTAAAATTAATTCGGCCAAAACAATGGCAACATGCTTCAGCAAAATACGGCCACAATAATACAGAAACTCTATAGTTGGGTTATGTGTTCCCTATTGCCCTTGTGTAGTAAAGTATTTTGGTGTCACACTGGACCGGCTCCATTTTTCATACGTAAGTGCCAGACTTGAAAATTAAAGCTTCTTGCTTGGGGGAGGGGGGGAAATGATGGCACCGTTGCGCAGTAGGGCGATCAAAATATTAACAAAAGTTACTCTACAAGGCAGCTGTGCCAGCAGCATTCCCTTCTGGAAGCACATCATGATGCCTTGCTAGCAAGATCCAGATACTGCAAATCAGGTATTACAAAGTAACGTCCTTCGGTGGATACTTTGGGATTCACGATACACGCGCGTTCAGACATTACATGAGGACCACAATATGGATTTTTGTTGAAATTATCAAACTCAGGTCTACGGTAGTTATCATATCTGGCTGACAGAAAGAAGTCGCTGGGTCCACAAATAGTCGGGCATAAAGCGTCGCTCAACCGACGCAAGACCCTGAGTCGGAGGGCTCAAACTGAAGGCAGCGGACAGTCGGTACAAAGTAAGACGAAAAGAATGATATGGATTTTTTTTGCGTGGCAGGACTCATTTGATTCTTTTCTTGGTTGAATTTTAAAATTCTTGTATGACTTATGTTGAATGATAGATGTTAGCAAGATAAACAATCTTCATTCAAAATTCTGTATATGTTAACTGGTGTTATCCCATTAATAATTTGTAATAACAGTTAACACATATTATAGTTAATATATGTTGAACAGTTTGCTTACACCTTCTTCAAAGTAGAAATAAAAACCTTTTCACCTCAGAGTAGCACTTGCAACCTACTTCCTCAATTATTTGCTAGATGTATTCCAATCTCTGTCTTCCTATAGTTTTTGCCCTCTAGAACTCCCTCTAGTATCATAGAAGTCATACCCTGATGTCGTAACAGGTGTCCTATCATCCTGTCTCGTCTCCTTGTCAGTGTTTTCCACGTATTCCTTTCCTCTCCGATTCTGCGCAGAACCTCCTCATCAGTCCACCTAATTTTCAACATTCGTCTGTGGCACCACATCTCAAATGCTTCGATTCTCTTCTGTTCCGGTTTTCCCACAGTCCATGTTTCACTATCATACAATGCTGTGCTCCAGACGTACATTCTCAGAAATTACTTCCTCAAATTAAGGACGATATTCGATAGTAATAGACTTCTCTTGAAAGGAATGCCCTTTTTGCCACTGCTAGTCTGCTTTTGAGGCTCTCCGTGCTCCGTCCATCATTGGTTATTTTACTGCCTAGGTATCAGAAGTCCTTTAAGTCATCTACTTCGTGACCATCAATACTGGTAAGTTTTTAGCTGTTCTCATTTCTACTATTTTTCCTTACATTCATCTTTCTACGATTTACTCTCAATCCATACTCTGTACTTATTAGACTTCATTCCGTTCAGCATATCATGTGTGGTGTCACCGCCAGACACCACACTTGCTAGGTGGTAGCCTTTAAATCGGCCGCGGTCCGTTAGTATACGTCGGACCCGCGTGTCGCTACTATCAGTGATTGCAGACCGAGCGCCGCCACACGGAAGGTCTAGTCTAGACAGACTCCCTAGCACTCGCCCCAGTTGTACAGCCGACACCGAGCGAGGTGGCGCAGTGGTTAAACACTGGACTCGCATTCAGGAGGACGACAGTTCAATCCCGCCTCCGGTCATCCTGATTTAGGTTTTCGTGATTTCCCTAAATCGCTCCAGGCAAATGCCGGGATGGTTCCTTTGAAAGGGCACGGCCGACGTCCTTCCCCATCCTTCCCTAATCCGATGAGACCGATGACCTCGCTGTCTGGTCTCCTTCCCCAAAACAACTCAACCCTATACAGCTGACGTTGCTAGCGATGGTTCACTGTCTAAATACACTCTCATTTGCAGAGACGACACTTTAGCATAGCCTTCAGCTACGTCATTTGCTACGACCTAGCAAGGTGCCATATTCAGTTACAATAATTACTTCAACAACGTATTCTGAACAGATATTATTGTGAATCATGTACTGTCAAGAGCGACGCTCATCATTAATGGATTAAAGTTAAGTATCAAACTAATTACGTCCGCTTTCTGAATTCTCATTCCTTATCATGTTCCATATCTCACGTCAGTATAGTTCTTCCCCACGCCAGCCTGCGTGAGCAAAAACGCTTGAATTTCGGCCTCCATTCGTAACACGGTGTTGGCTCTTCTGCTAACACAAAATTGGCGACGAGGAGTAAAAACGGTGCTGTTAACTATACTGCTATACTATGTATGTCGTTGCGACTTCCCTGAGCCGGCTGGAGTAGCCGTGCAGTTCTAGGCGGTACAGTCTGGAACCAGGCGACCGCTACGGTCACAGGTTCGAATCCTGCCTCGGGCATGGATGTGTGTGGTGTCCTTAGGTTAGTTGGGTTTAATTAGTTTTAAGTTCTAGGCGACTGATGACCTCAGAAGTTAAGTCGCATAGTGCTCAGAGCCATTTGAACCATTTGACTGCCCTGATTTCATTGTGTAATGGCTTCGTCACAATCTCCAGATGTACTCTCCGAATTTTATCACTTACAGAATCAGCAGACGCAGGCATTATGGGATGCCCTTTGACAGATCTGGAGTCAACACGCAACGGAAAACGATGCGGCAGCCGCCACTCCACCGCTAATGCAGCCACAACACGCAGTTGCACCGACATTCAGACCTTTTGATGCTGCACTGGAAAGCTGGATGGAGTGGTCACACCAATTTGGATTCCATCTCGCCGCCCACAGAATTCAAGGCAACGAGTGGCAGCCTTTTCTTTTGTCGTCTTTTGGTGTGAAAACCAACTGTGTGATAGTCAAATTATTTCCCCAACGCGACATAGCAACTCTATCCTACGAAGAAATTTTGTCTGCATTAGATGCATATTTCAAACTCTCAGTCAATGTAGTTAAGAAACGGTATACCTTCTTTCGTACAAACAAATGGCAGGTCAGACTAATCGGGAGTGGGTTGCAACCTTGCAAGGCCTTACTAGGGATTGTGCTTTTGAGTGTCAATGTGGACTCCCATATTCAGATACTATGGTACGTGATGCAATTGCACAGAACGTTTCTGATGTTCGTATAAGGGAACAGATTTTTAAACTAGTCAGTCCCTCCCTTCAACAAGTGATGGACATATTGGATCGACAGGACACACATGACTTTGCTCAGGCATCATTTGAAACTTGGCCAGCCGTGTGTCAGGTTAACCGGCCCGCCGGGCGAGCTGCATGGAGCAGTAAACAGCCCTCGCGCCCAGCCACGCCGCTGCCGCCAGGCTCTCAGCCACGTGTGCCGTGCCGGCTAGCAAATGCAGTGCTAAAATCATGCCTGCGGTGCGCTACTAAACATTCGCGTGAGAATTGCCGGTCACCCCAAGCTATTTGCTTTTACTGTAATAAAAAAGGACATGTTCAGTGTGTTTGCCAGAAAAAGCTCAGATCGGAAGCTCCAAATCATTCCAGGCCCTTTGCTTCGCGCCAGAATCAGAATCAAACCAAGGATACTCAGGCTCGTGAAACTTTGCCCATGGAAATTCATGTCGTTCATTCCACTCCCCCAGTTCCACTCTCTCTAACAGTGACTGTTTGTCCCACAAAAAGTGTGCATCGACATCGCCAGAAATCCCGTCAAGTCGCAAGTGTTTTTTTACCAGTGTCAGTTCACGTTGCAGGACAAACTTTTTGTGGACTTGGACATTAACGGCTAAGTGATACCATTCCAGCTCGATACCGGAGCTGCAGTTTACACGATTTGGAATCACAACGTGTAATTGAACGTGTGCAAGCTTCTCTCTGAGCATTATCCTTAGTAATTTTGCCAAAACCTTCGGGAAAATTGAGACTTTGTGTGGACTTCAAGGTAACAGTGAATCCACAACTAGTGATTGCAACTTTTCCTTTACCCTGCCCAGAAGATCTTTTTGACAAACTGTGCCTCGGCAAATATTTTTCGAAGTTGGACCTACTAGATGCGTACTTTCAAATACCGGTGGACGAAGAATCCCAGTGCGTTTTGGTGGTTAACACGCATCTTGGTTTGTATCAATCTAAATGACTGCCATTCGAGTGTGCATCCACCCCTGCATTCTTCCAGCAAGATCTACAAACTGTGCGTCAGTCCCTACTGCAGCAAACTATCTGGACGATATTGTGATCTACGGAAAGACGGAAGAAGAACATCTAGCCAATCTCAGAACATTATTTCAAGTCTTGCGACATAATGGTCTTCACTTACGGAAGGACAAATGTGTGTTTTTTGCTCGTGCCTTGCCATACCTGGGACATATACTCAATGCCCAAAGCATACATCCCAGTCCCACGCACCTCCGTGCCATACAAAACTTGCCCTCGCCGCAGAATTTGAAGCAGCTACAGAGTGTGATGGGAAAAATCAACTATCACCACCTATATGTGCCACATGCCTCTTCCATTTCAGCTCCGCTTCATCGCTTACGCCGTAAAGGTGTTCCGTTCGTCTGGACGACGGAATGCGAAAGCGGCTTTCGCCGGTTGAAATCGGCGTTGCTTTCCAATACTAACCTTACGCCATTCGATCCCCAGAAGCCCCTTTTGTTGATGGTGGATGCATCGGATTTCGGGATTGGTGCAGTGTTTGCGCACAAAGATGGCTCGCACGATCGCCTTCTTGCTTTGCGTCCAAATTGCTCTCGTCTGCGCAAAGAAATTATTCACAGATCGAGAAAGGAAAGAAGCATTGGCTCTCGTATTTGGTGTTACAAAGTTTCATGACTTCTTGTATGGTCGTCACTTTACCATAATCACAGACCACAAACCTTTGACATCGCTTTTTCATCCGAACAAGCCCGTACCTCCACGTACAGCGCAGAAATTCATTCGCTGGTCTATTTTCCTCTCGCAGTACCGCTACGATATCTTGTATCTACTGCTAAGCACGGAAACGCCGATGCGTTGTCCCGTTTGCCTGTTGCTGAGGATACGGCATTCGATTCCTCCGAACTTGCTTGCATGTTCATTGATTCGGAAGCCGATGACGTGGTCGAATCGTTTCCGATTGATTTTCGTCGTGTAGCTACAGCCACAACTGCCGCCCCTGTCCTCGCTACCGTTCTGCGTTTTGTTGCTACGCAATGGCCCTTGTCAAAGTCACGGATCGGGAATACGTTGGTTCGCCGATTTTATGCTCACCAGTAGAGACTTTTTGTACGACGTGGTGTTTTGCTGTTGCTTTCTGATAATGGTCAGTCCAGGGTCGTGGTCCCACGTTCGTTACAGTCCTCTGTCTTAAAGCTTCTTCACCAAGGACATTGGGGTATAATGAGAACGAAACAACTTGCTCGTCAGCACTGTACTTGGTTCGGAATCGATGCCGCGATTACGACTATGTGCTCTTCTTGCATGGTGTGTGCCGAACAACAATCAGCACCACCGCAGAAATTCTTTGCATGGCCAAAAGCCACTTTCTATTCGCAACGCTTACACATCGATTTTGATGGTCCATTCTGGAACACTCGATGGTTGGTTGTGATAGATTCATTCAGTAATTTTCCTTTTGTGGACAGGATGTCTTCCACGACATCATCTGCCACCATCCAAGCGTTATCTGCTATCTTTTGCACTGAAGGTCTTCCACAGTTAATTGTTTCCGACAATGGCCCACAATTCATGTCCGCAGAATTTCAGTCATTCTGCAAGGCCAACATCTGACGTCCGCGCCGTTTTCGCCACAGTCAAACGGTGCCGCTGAACGATTGGTCAGAACTTTCAAGTCACAGATGTTGAAGTTGAAAGAGTCGAATTCTCGGGAGGGCGCGTTATTGATCTTTTTGTCTTCTTATCGCTCTCAGCCCCGGAATGGTCGCTCGCCTGCTGAGTTGCTCCACGGTGGACCTCATCGAACCTTAATGTCTTTGCTACATCCGCCGCATCCGGTTCCTGTGCAGCGGCAGACACCTGCTTTTGCCCCAGGCGACGTTGTCTACTACCGCCACTATCGAGGTTCACGACGTTGGCCTGAAGGGCGCATTATTCGCTGCCTCGAACGCGATATGTATCTGGTCTTGGGGGCCTCTGGTGAGGTGCGCCGGCATCTCAATCAGCTGCGCCTCTGTCGTCGCACAGGATCTGCCGCTCCCCGTCTGCTTTCAGCGACGGTGCCGTCCGATCAACGCCCCGGGGACCCATCTACTGGCTGGCCTCAGCCCCAGGTGCTACCGACGCTCTCTTCCATTTTGCCCCATGGCGACGCGCCGCCTCCTCCGCCTCCGCCGCCGCCGCCGCCACCTGTTCTCCCGCCGGCGACGCCCGCAGTGGACAAGTCTTTGCAGCCGCCGGGCGGCCCCCTGGGTCACGCGCCGCCGATCGCTCTCAGGGACCAGTTGTCCTCCGACATTGAACTCTCGCCCGCTCCGGACAATCTGTCGTCTTCGCCCGTTGGGTGCCCCGGCCCGATGGAGGTCGACCCTTCGGCCCCTCCTGTCTCTCTACGGGTGCATACACCGCATGTTGGCGTGCACCCTGGAGTAGATTTTCATGCGTTTCCTAGCTCCCTGCGGTCCGAATGGCAGGGTGCGGGTGGCACAGCCTCGACTGTTTTTTAGGCTCCCCACCTCGTTGCATACGTCAACATGGGGTCCCCCACACGGCGGGCGGAGGCCTTATACCACAACCGTACGTTGATTTGCGGAGGAGGAATGTGGTGTCACCGCCAGACACCACAATTGCTAGGTGGTAGCCTTTAAATCGGCCGCGGTCCGTTAGTATACGTCGGACCCGCGTGTCGCCACTATCGGTGATTGGAGACCGAGCGCCGCCACACGACAGGTCTAGAGAGACTCCCTAGCACTCGCCCCAGTTGTACAGCCGGCGTTGCTAGCGACGGTTCACTGTTTACATTTGCAGAGACGACAGTTTAGCATAGCCTTCAGCTACGTCATTTGCTACGACTTAGGAAGGTGCCATATTCAGTTACTATAATTACTTCCAAGAATGTATTCTGAACAGATAATATTGTGAATCATGTACCGTCAAGAGCGACGTTCATCATTAATGGATAAAAATTAAGTATCAAACTAATTACGTCCACTTTCTGAATTCTCATTCCTTGTCATGTTTCAGACCTCGCATCAGTACAGTTCTTCCCTCCTCACTCCAGCCTGCGTGAGCAAAAACGCGTAAATTTCGGCCTCCATTCGTAACACGGTGTTGGCTCTTCTGCTAACACAAAACATGTAATTCTTCTTCACTATCCCTCAAGATAGCAATGTCATCAGCGAATCGTGTCACTGATATCCTTTCACCTTGAATTTTAATTGCCCCACGGAGTGTCCGCACTGTCTAGGGCGCCATGTCACGGACTGCGCGGCCCCTCCCGTCGGAGGGTCGAGTCCTCCCTCAGGCATGGGTGCCTGTGTGTGTTGTTCTTAGCATAAGCTAGATAAATTTAGTTTAAGTAGTGTGTAAGTCTAGGGACCGATGAGCTCTAGAGTTTGGTCCCTTAGGAATTCACACACATTTTATTATTTGTATTGTAATTCCACTCATGAATGTTTGTTTTATTTCCATCATTTGTTTACTCGATGTGCAAATTGAACAGTAGTGGCGAAAGGCTACATCCTCATCTTACACACATTTTAATACGAGCACTTCGTTCTTGGTCGTCCACTCTTATTATTCCCTCTTGGCAGTTGCACATGTTGTATATGACCCGGCTCTCCCTATAGCTTACCCCTACTTTTTTTCAGAATTTCGAACGTCTTGCACCATTTTACATTGTCGAGCGCTTTTTCCAGGTCCACAAATCCCACGAACCTGTCTTGAGTTTTCTTTAGTCTTGCTTCCATTATTAACCGCAACTTCAGAATTGCCTCTCTCGTGCCTTTACCTTTCCTAATGCCAAACTGATCGTCATCTGCCGCTTCTCAATTTTCTATTCAATTCTTCTATATATTATTCTTGTAAGCAACTTGGATGCATGAGCTGTTAAGCTGATTGTACGATAATTCTCGCACTTTTGAGCTCTTGCCGTCTTCTAAATTGTGTGGTTGATGCTTTTCCGAAAGTCAGACAGTATGTCGAAACACCCATACATTGTACACACCGACGTGAATAGTCGTTCTGTTGCCACTTCCCCAATGATTTTAGAAATTCTAATTTAATGTTACCTATCCCTTCTGCCTTATTTGACCGTAAGTCCTCCAAAGCTCTTTTAAATTGTGATTCTAATATTGAATCCCCCATCTCTTCTAAATCGACTCCTGTTTCTTCTTCTATCACATCAGACAAATCTTCCCCCTCATAGAGGTTTTCAATGTATTTGTTCCACCTACCTGCTCTCCTCTGCATTTAAGTGGAATTCCCGTTGCACTCTTAATGTTATCACTCTTACTTTTAATGTCACCGAAGGTTCTTTTGACTTTCCTGTATGCTGAGTTTGTCCTTCCGACAATCATTTCTTTTTGATGTCTTCATTTTTTTTCCTGCAGCCATTTCGTCTTAGCTTCCCTGCACTTCCTATTTTTTTCATTCCTAAGCGAGTTGTATTTCTGTATTCCCGAGTTTCCCGGAACATTTTTGTACTTCCTCCTTTCATCGATCAGTGTAAGTATTTCTTCTGTTACCCATGGTTTCTTCGCAATTACCAACTTTGTACCTATGTTTTCCTTCCCAAATTCTGTGATGGCCCTTTTTAGAGATGTCGATTCCTCTTCAACTGTACTGCCTACTGAGCTATTCCTTATTGCTGTGTCTATATCCTTAGAGAACTTCAACCGTATCTCGTCATTTCTTAGTACTTCTGTATCCCACTTCTTTGCGTATTGGTTCTTCCTGATTAATGTCTTGAACTTCAGCCTACCCTTCATCACTACTATATTGTGATCTGAGTCTAAATCTGCTCCTCTGTACACCTTGCAATCCAGTATCTGATTTCGGAATCTCTGTCTGAGCATGATGTGATCCAATCGAAATGTTGCGGCCAAATGGAGTAAGCGTTGCTTCACGCAGTGGAGAATGGCAAAACAGAGGCAGCCGGCGATTGCGGCATTGCGAAGTAAGCACGGCACAGATAGCCTTGCTGACAGTTGCAGTCTACCAACTAGCTGACGCAAGGACGCACACAGACCGAGCGCCAAGCGAAGCATGGCGAGTGCTGAGTAAGGAGAAGTGAGGCCAGCACGCTAAGTTACGCTGCAATGTTCTGCTGGAGTAATAACAAAAAGCTACCACCAAAGGTTAAAAGGTTAAAACGTCCTCCTGCCGGATATAAGTAGTGGAGCGCAGGCAGCAACGGACAGAAGCCATTAGGAAGCAGTTCGGATCTGAGGACGGACGTGGTCCGTGTCCGAATGTTCAATCTTTGTAGGTGACGATTCCGGAAGTCTGTTCCAGCTCACAGGAGTCATCCGTTCGCCGCCAGATATCAACTTCAGCTCTGGGGGTCGGCCCGAGTTCGGTCGGCACCATGGCTGACTAACTACAGCGAGAACTTCCAGCAGGACCGGCCGCAGCGGGGACTGACGCCCGGACTCCACGGCAACCCGGCCCCACGGCGCGTGGTCCGTCCATAACGGGACCTCGCGGACATCGCGACTGACGGTTTCCAGCCGCCGGTGCAGCAGGCGTCGGCAGCTGACCTCACGGCGACGAGTTCATCTCAACCACAGGGCATCCTGGCTTCAGCGGAGCACTGGTGGCGCACGTTGCGCGCATTGTCGGAGAATCTACACAGCAGCAGCCACGCGGAGGGATCCGCAGGGCTGGGCAGCGACGACGAGGGAGAAATTGTAAAGAAAGTTCAATAAATAATTGTAAAACTCCACGCCGTCTCAGTCTTTGGCAGAGCCACTGTGTCTGCTGCTAACAAGTAGCAAACGGCCGTAACAAGAGGTGCAGAAGTCGTAACAAGTGGCCATCTGTCATAACAGAAATCTTCACGTATCACCGGGCCTTTTCCAAGTATACGTCCTCCTCTTGTGATTCTTGGCCAGAGTATTCGATATTATCAGTTGAAATTTATTACAGAATTCAATTAGTCTTTCTCCTCTCTCGTTCCTTGTCCCAAGCCTATATTCTCCTGTAATCTTTTCTTCTACTACTTCCCCTACAACTGCATTCCAGTCTCCCATAAATATTAGATTTTCATCCCCCTTTAATGCTGTATTACTCTTTCAATATCCCCCTACACTTTCTCTATCTCTTCATCTTCAGCTTGCAACGTCGGCATGTATACCTGTCTATAAATAATTAGCATGAAGATTTTCGATAGGGAAGTCGACATGATAAGTTGGGTAAATCTGTTCAAGAGTTTGAAATCAACTAACCTAACATCTAAAGACAAGGCAAATATGTGATCTCATATGAGAAAAAAGGAATGCCGATTAAAGTAACACAGACAAGGCAGCAATGTTGGGTTAAGACATTGTTATTGGATAGTAAATGTTTTGAGCGGGGAAAGATGTAAGAATGCACGCTTGGGACAGGGTAGTTGAAAATAAGTTATTGAATAAAATAGTATCTCTAAACGAAAGAGGAAAAATCAATAAGACGACTAATTATAAGGCTGCGCCACACATGAAAGTAATATTTTCTCCACTCACGCATTTGGGAAATTCTCTCACGCATGACCATCACTCGAAAATATTTTAATACAGTCAAGTACCTTACATTTTAAATTTTAAAAAAAATATTTATTGCTTTTAAAGATTCATTACTCTGTAATCCGCAATTGTTTTAAATTTTTCAGTAAAATGTAACCCAAAATTTATGTCTAAGTAGTGAATGTGGTTTTTCGCAACCATCGTCACTCATATTTTCAAGTTCGTAACTCTTCTTGTACAGTCAACAACCTCGGTAGTACGCGTTAAGAAATATGCGTTGATATTGCAATCTACTATCCAACTGCTTGACAAGCAAGAAATTCAGCAGTACTGACGGCTACAATAAATATTTCATAGTATTTATGTTTCGAAACTACAGCGCTAAATAGTTATGGAATACAACAGAAAATGTTTGTAACAGCCATCTTCCTCCTAAGTTACGATTAATGCATGACTAGTTTATAGGAACATGAGATACCGTTATGAAATGCCCACAGAAACCAATCGTCAGAAAGTAAGTTGTGAACGAGCGACCTTGAAGAAGAATGGGTATTCCAACAGAGAGAGAGATCGTGCACTACGCCCTAGACTGACAACCGGACGGACGAGGATCGACACCAACCCAAGGAGGAAAGTGTTCTTACCATTCGTCAGTAAGGTCACTGATCGCATTGAAACAAGTACGGTGTGGAAACTGTTTTGAGACCCACCACGAAAATAAAAGAATGTTAAAGATCCACAAAAGATAAACGACATCTTCTAGCTACACCAGGTAGATAAAGGCATTAATCTGGATAAGATATGGATGTCAACATTAAAGCAACAGCGTGACAATCGATTAATTTCAATTGAGACAGTTGGCAATATCAGAGATCATAGAACAGCCGACGTCACGTGATTGACAGCGGCGCCCTCTGGATGGGTTATGTCTACGGCGCTCACTCACACTCTCGTTGCAGTTCGCCGATTGTCCTCGGGGGATGCGTTCCGCAGTCGAAGGCGAAACCTCAGGGGAGAGTCTTATGTATGGACCACGGGATCTCAGCCCGGAAGTGTTTAAGTGATGACAACACCTGACGTGAAAGTCTTCATTCTATAATCGATGACTTTGTTGTTCAGCATAAGGGGACCGCTCAGATGGCAGCCGTGTAAACCAAGACCATTGTTATCACATAAAGCATATTGACAATAGAAAGACAGAGGGTGATTCAGCTGCCGCTACGTGTAGGTTTTATGCAACCCGAAGCACCATCAAACACCGTAATAAGGATTTTCATATTCTCATGATCACTACACACAAACAGTTAGTCGTACAGAAAAAATGATTAATACCTTTCCGTAGGAAGTGTAATATAGTGAAAGTTGGTATTTAGATACGTTTTTTCTAAAGGATATAGTTTTTGAAGTATTCAGAAAAACGAACAAAAGTTACCTTCAAATGAAATTTTCTTCAGTAACATGAAAACCCTGATCTCCACCAAAAACGTATCGCAGTACTAAATTTAAAAACATTAAATTTCCTACAGAAAGGTTCTGTTCATTATTTTTGTAAGATTAATAGTTTGTAAATAGCAAGTGAGAGAATATGAAAATCACATGCATGGTTTTTGTAGATGTTACGGATTGCGTAAAACTCATAGGTAGGGACCGCCGAATCATCCTGTATTTCGCAGTATTCATTTCTTTATGGTGTTACTTGGGATAAATGGCTTGAGCCAACAGTCTTCATTTACATTCGGAGGACGAGAGGAAGGCCTCTTAACATATTTATCCCAGTCAATTTATAAAGAGTAATTCTTTCTTGTTATTTCTTCGGTCATTTATTGCTCCCACTCCCTGCCTGTATCCATGATGGTGGCCTGTTTCGATCCCCTTTTGGTACAGCCCTACAGGCAGGTCGTTTTCCGTTTTCATCAATCCTAATTTAAAAACACTTTTTTCCACAAGCTTAGAAAAATAAACTTCTAAGGAACTACGACCTATCCGCTAATACGCTGGTTAGCAACTTATTACAATACTCTCTGCTGAAAGAAACACTGGACAGCTGAAGAAGAATGCTATCGCCGAGTATTGTTACTTAAGTCCAGTCGTTCAAAATCAGTCCCAGAAAGCAAGCTGGACGGTCTTCCGAAAATAAGCAGATAAATCATTCAATCGGAGTGCACCACTACCAAGCCTGTAAACTGGCCTCATTTGGACCCAGTGATCTGTTATTTGAACGATCTGAATATATTTCAACCATCAACAGAAGTGGTTAAGATCACACATTTATTCAGTTTTTCAAAATAAAATTATTGAGCATATAGCAAACATATTGAGCATAATCCTAATTCCACGTTCTCCGAAGCCAACCAAGCAAACGGCTTGTTTCTTTCTACTTTAATATCGTCGGAGCGCATTCAAACTGAGATTATTTCAAGTCTCTGCATTGATCGTATACAGGGTAGGTCAATGCAGAAAAAAGCTCACTTTCGTTTACAGTGGATCCGCCCCCGCTGCAAAAATTTTTAACAGTTTTTGTAAGGAGTTCTGCTAAATTGCCACCAGTTAAAGATTGAAGAAAAAGAATACGGAGGAAATGTACGTAATTCAGTTGATTTTTCTGAATGTACTCACCTTCCATTGCTCTGTGTATTAACAACAAGTTGACGGTTAGGACTTCTTAGAGCTTTGAACATGAGTGTTTCAAGTTGTAAGTTTAATGACACTCAACCCACTCCTTTTCTCTTTTCTCCTATAAAAGAATGTGTGAGCCGCGAGACTAGTTAGACAAAGGAAAATGCATAATGCTGCCCATAGAGCAGAAATTAATTAAGTACCGTACTGTCAAACAAATCTGCAAAATAATAACTGCTCTGTATATTTAATGTGGAGATTTAATTGCTTTTGGTTTTGTTCATACAAGTATTGTTGACGTTGACTGTGTGGGATGGAATTTCAATTTTATTACGATATTCGAAACTTTTAAAGCGAAATATACTCTTTTTCACTTCTATGTAATTGCCTGACGCAGTGCTTAAACAGAAATTTTCATTTTTTTCTTTCATTTCGTGCAAAACGATGAGGGCATGCTAGACGCGGAAATTTTAAGATCTTTCAACAGTTGGCATCGGAGGGAAATTTCCTTGAGATAAAAGATGTACGGATTGTATTCCACGAAATTCAGAAACCACTGATTCTGTTAATATATTACAGCGTAAGTACGGTAATGATAGTGCAAGTTGAAACGAGGTAAAAGAAGCAAGGGAAAGTAAACGAGAACAGGCAATGTTGAAACTACCAAACTACTTACTGAAGGCCAACTAAAATATAGGCTTTAATCATTTGCAGAGCGTATGTTACTACCGGAATGAAAGTATTGATACTCGATTTTCCCAAGTTTCTTCCTTACAATGTTCCGATTTTATTGTCTTTTCAGTCTCTGATCTAAAATTAAATCTATCTACAGCTTGAGAGTACGCCGAAGTATGAATTACTTTCCCAGTACCATTAATAAGAAGACAAAACGGGTGGCTACAGATTTGCCTCTCAGTAACAATGGAAAATCTCCTTCCGCAATATCATGAACACGTCGAATTAAATCCAACGAACAGCACTGATACCTATCCTCGTTCTTGTTGAGTACTTTTAGACCGCAAGGTTTTGCACTAGAATGATACCTAATGTGTACATAATGTGCGTTTCAAGATGGAAGTGGACGCAGGGTGCGTAAATGTAATTACTATGTAATTACTACCGTAATACTGTAATACAAAAAATAAACAAATATCGTGCAGGTGTGAACGAATTCTCACTTTTTATGTACACTGTGTTATTGAATTGCTGTGCTGTTCCGATAATCGAAAGAGGTTATCTACACTGAAGTTTAATGAAACCTCAAAAATCTCAGCATTCCTGTTTTCTGACGGCACAAAATAAAACTTAGTTCAGAGAATGGTTTGTGTCGGTGGATATGTTTGGCTGATAGGAGATGTAGAACGGCAAACCCACATTTACAAATGCCGTGATGGAACTAGCCATATTAGTACTGTTGCTCATACAGGTACGACAGCGTCAGTAAGTATTTCACGAATTACATTTCTTATGTGTGTCATAGCAGCTTGTCTTAACAGGGTACACTCTTTGACGTAAAACCTGGGCGCTGCAGTGTCCCAACTCTGCATAGATTGCAACATAGCGTGGGCGCGCTGATAATATTCTAATTCCAACTATCTGCATGAACAGGCAACTGCAGGCTGCAGCAGTGTCTTGAAGAAATGTTGTCTTCTGTTCGGGCTGATCTGCAACGTCTGCGCCTATGGCGTAGCATAGTCTGCCTTCAGGAACTGTCCAGTGAAGACGTGCCGTGTGTTTCCGCCTACAGAGCCCTCTCGCTCGTCTTCACTTACATATCTCTTACGGTTACTGGTGCCGTTGCAGATCGACTTCGAAAATCGACACTAAGATTCACCTCTTGTAATGATAACACTTGACCAAAGACTTTTGAAGTTAAGCCCTACGCAAAGAAGCTAAGATCCCGGATTCCGCTATTTTGGGCGTACATTTTCCCATCTTAAGCAGCTCGTTTCACATGAATATTGTCAACGACGTGGCGTATGAACTAATATTTCGTGACACCAGACAGGGACTATGCTTTTACCACGCTGAAGGCGAAGTGTGCGTAGTCACTTTCGACCATGGAGGCTAGGTAATGCACACCATACGAGACTTCGAACTACCTTTCAAGCTCCTGGCGGAAGACGTTATCGTAGCTTCCAGCTTCCCCTCCCGTCTCCTGCCCCAACCCCCTCTCCCATGGCACAGCACATCATCGTACTGCCGAACGCTGGGCGCAGTTCCAAACGTACCCTGTTAATAGCGTACGACAGTCCACCATCCATCTCCGTTACCACATGCTGTCTTATATACAGATCAGCGAGTGCCGTGAGGCCATTATATACGATGGCCAACCATTTCCACAGTTCAGTGTGCGCCAAAGAAGGCCACGGCTTCAGTGCTGCATCACCCAATTTCCAAGCACTGCCATGTTCCACCGACTCCGGCGACGATTTTCCTGATCATCTATGCATACGACCTCTCTGACGAACATCTACCGGACCACGTACATGTGTCCCATCAAGCTGCAATGGAACACGCCGGAGTTGCTACGTCACGTTCGCAGACTGACGAGACTTCAGCGCCACTGCCAACAGGACGATTGCATATCCTCTCCCGGCCGATAATATGTACGTCACGTCCCTCATCGTCCCCGCAACGATCTTAATCCCATGATGGAAACACCACCATCTTGCGTAGTGCCTTGTTGACAACCAGGGTCCATGGCTTCGTGGGACCTGCACCACATTCGAACCCTACCATCAGCTCTTACCAACTGAAATTGTGACTCATCTGACCAGTTCACGGGTTTTCAGTCGTCTAGGGACCTGGATAAACTGAAAAAACAGAGGTTGTACAGAGCTTCAGGGAGAGCATAAGGGAACAATTGACAGGAATGAGGGAAAGAAATACAATAGTGAGGGCAGCAAAGGATCAAGTAGGTAAAAAGACGAGGGCTAGTAGAAATCCTTGGGTAACAGAAGAGATACTGAATTTAATTGATGAATGGAGAAAATACAAAAATGTAGTAAGCGAAGCACGCAAAAAGGAATACAAACGTCTCAAACGTGAGATCGACAGGAAGTGCAAAATGGCTAAGCAGGGATGGCTAGAGGACAAATGTAAGGATGTAGAGGCTTATCTCACGAGGGTAAGATAGCTACTGCCTACAGGAAAATTAATGAGACCTTTGGAGAGAAGAGAACCACTTGTATCAATATAAAGAGCTCAGATGGAAACCCAGTTCTAAGCAAAGAAGGGAAAGCAGAAAGGTGGAAGGAGTATATAGAGGGTCTATACAAGGGCGATGTACTTGAGGGCAATGTTATAGAAATGGAAAAAGATGTAGATGAAGATGAAACGGGAGATACGATACTGCGTGAAGAGTTTGATAAAGCACTGAAAGATCTAAGTCGAAACAAGGCCCCGGAAGTAGACAACATTCCATTAGAACTACTGACAGCCTCTTGGGAGAGACAGTCCTGACAGAACTCTACCATCTGGTGAGCAAGACGTATGAGACAGGCGAAATACCCTCAGACTTCAAGAAGAATATAATAATTCCAATTCCAAAGAAAGCAGGTGTTGACAAATGTGAAAATTACCGAACTATCAGTTTAATAAGTCACAGCTGCAAAATACTAACGCGAATTCTTTACAGACGAATGGAAAAACTGGTAGAAGCTGATTTCGGGGAAGATCAGTTTGGATTCCGTAGAAATGTTGGAATACGTGAGGCATTACTGACCCTACGACTAATCTTAAAAGAAATATTAAGGCAAACCTACGTTTGTAGCATTTGTAGACTTAGAGAAAGCTTTTGACAATGACTGGAATACTCTCTCTCAAATTTTGCAGGTGGCAGGGGTGAAATACAGGGAGCGAAAGGCTATTTACAATTTGTACAGAAAACAGATGGCAGTTATAAGAGTCGAGGGGCATGAAGGAGAAGCAGTGGATGCTAATATTGCTCTCTTCTTCCACTGAAAATTGTATCGTTTCTTGTAAATCACTGAATGAATGCACTGTATTTCCAGAAAACTTTTCGCATCGCAGAGAAATTTCCGGGAGGATTAAAACTGTTTGCCGGGCAGTGACTCCAACTAGGAGCCGTGTATTTCGTAATTTTTGATGCAGCTGGGAAAACAGGTGAGCAGTACTGTCGAAATTAAAGATGTGAAAACGGGTTGTGAGACGTGCCTGGAGAGCTCCGTTGATAAAAGCGTTGCCAATGATAAGCAAGGTCCTGGGTTAGAGTCCCAGATCGGCACACAGTCGTCCGCAGCCAAGACGTTTGACGCAGTATATTATTTATAACTCCATCAACTCAAAATGTTAATAAAAGGTTATCACAAAATTACTGTCTGAAGCATGAAATCTTATTCATTGGGGCTGTTTACAGCTTGAAATCTTCCTTCAAGATAATAAAAATAACTTATTGTTTCACAGGCACAAGAGCCACAGACTAGCCCGTTTTCGTGAATGCATAATTTGTTATTGAAAGCGAAGGTCCTATATTTCCTTGTTATACACTGCATTTGAACGAATTCTACTATCTCCTGTGTAGTGGACGGAAAGGCTCCAGATATATTCTTCTCCCATAAGTACGAATAAATCAACTAAGTCCAGATATTAGATGGCGTCCCTTTTCTCTTCTTCCATTTGGTACCCTGTCCATCAAACACATCGGAAGCCTTCCTTATTGGATTTATTTGGCTTCTCAGTATCAGAGCAGTTGTCTCTGAATAAAATCAGTACTCCACTTTTGAATATTCGTCTTGTCTCTGATTGCATCGTATTTTTGTTTTCCTTTTTTTTAATATTCCCGCAGTCTATCTCTGGTGCTAGTAACTTTTAATTTAGTTCATATTCCTGAAGATATATGCTAAAACTTCTAGGTATTACTTTAAATGCGTTTGTTGGAGAAAATTCCATTTAATAACAAAATAGTCATATTTTCCGAATTAATTCGTTATTTAGTTTTCTTTGCCTGATTTCAAATCATTTGTAACATTCACCTGTAGGTATTTATATATGTCAGCAATTGTTATTTTTCTCAACACTTCTTCCAATGTAAAGCCTTCATTTCTTCTACTGTCTAAGTATTTTGACTGTTTCCACTTATATCTTGTTTCATACATTATTGTGTCAATTTCCTGGTCATATACGCTGTATACTCTTGTCTGAAATCTGTTGGTCATCTGCAACCTCTAATGAAAACAATGTCATTTATTTGGATACTCAAATATTTACAGTTTTGTTTCTAGTACGTAGAATTGCCTTTGTCTACAGTTTACTTATGTTAGTGAAGTGCAACACTCCTTCAGGAAATTCACCTGAATGAACTCAGTAGTCTCATTTACGGAAACAATGTACATTTTTAATAGCTTTGATACATTACTGGTCATCTTCAGTGGCATAGGTCATTCTAAAGTTCGATGAAATGTCTTGCTAATTTAACAGTTTGAGTTATACTTTCTGTCAGCTGTTGGTTTAATTGTATGCTTTTTGATAAGAATTTTCAGTTCGTCAGCTGCTTCGTTATTTCCTTATCGATCTTCAGAGCTTGAGACCTGCCAGCCCTGTTTCGTTAGACTTCAATTTTGTTATTATAGGTGTCATTTTAGCCTTTACGACAGTTTCTTTTAACAACTTCTGGCTTGACGGCAGTTCAAAGTTATTATCTTACCTTGATTTCCTATTAAAACATTCATTTTGGAGCTACTCGTAAATAAAGTATTTTATGGGCTCTGCTTTTAAGCCGTGTACCGCGATCGCAGTTTTAAAATAATTTCAAGTAACTGTCTTTTCACTACATTATTCTTTTTGTACACAAGTTTAATTTCAGCGCATTACAAGAGTTTTTGTGCCTTCTCAAGTGATAACCTGCTTTCCGCATATTTGGTTAACTTGGAAATTTATTTTGCTTCTTCATTATGATCCATGTTCTCCACACTGAAAAAAAAGTTGACTATTGATTTGTTTGAGATTCTTGAATCAACATGTTAGCCTCAAGATATTTAGAAGAACTGGTAGAAACTAAGCTTAAATACCCACACAGAAGAAAGCAGTAGTCGGCCGAGATAAGCAGCAACATTGATGTAACCGATTTTCTGATATTTTACGAGTTCTTAACCAGGAGCGCTTTGCACTGCTGCATCTGTGTGCTTTGGTAATTTAGTTTCTAGATTTTTGCTTGTTAATGTAATGTATAATAGACACAGTTATCGCGTTTTTGTTTGTGTCAGAAAGTAAAACGCTTTTGTGACATGTTACAAGTTCGTAATCAGGAGCAAATTATTTAGTCTTACGTGTGTGCTATGGTAGTTTAGTTTTTGAATCTCTGCTTGTTAAATTTAGTTCATTAGACACTTCTTAGTTTTTATCAGTGCCTACTGCAGAATTCCGTAGAGCATGTCGATAGTCCTTTGTTTGTCGGTGTAGTTCTCCAAGGTCTTTAGTATGGTTAGGTACTGTAATTATTGTGTGTGGATGCAAGTCGACTTGGTGACACTTTGCTCTCAGCTCCAGGCTGTAATGACTTCAGTTACACTGCTTGAAGCTGCAGTGGATGGGCATCACAGTTGTGAGCCAGCCAAGGGGATCCGACAGACGTCTGTCTCAAACAGATGCAGTCGCCCATCCTGTTTTAGAGAAAAGCTCTCAGCGTGAAAGATCCAGGCAATCACAGGGGGTGGGATTGTCGATATTTGGGATCTCCAATGTTAGGCCCATTATGGGGCCCCTTAGGAACACGCCTGCCTCAAACGAGTAGAAAGCCAAAGTGCACTTTGTGTGCATACTGGGTGGATTCGTTCCAGACATGGTACATAGTTCTTGTTAACACAACTAGCTCTTTACTCACATGAAGTCTTGAGAGCTATTGACAAGGAATTTCAAATTGATTCAGTATTTCTAGATTTCCAGTAGATTTTTGACACTGTAGCTCATAAGCTTCTTGTAATCAAATAGCGTGCTTACGGAATATCGTCTCAGATATGTGACTGGATTCGTGATCTCCTGTCAAACAGGTCACGGTTCATAGTAATTTACCGTAAGTCCAATGAGTACAACAGAATTGATTTCTGACGTTCCCCATGGCAGTTTTATAGGCTCTCTGCTGTTCCTTATCTACATAGACGACTTAGGAGACAATCTGAGCAGCCGTCTTACGTTTTCTTGCAGATGATGCCGTCGTTTATCGTCAAATAAAGTCATCAGAAAGTTAAAGCATATCGTAAAACGATTTAGTAAAGATATCTTTATGGATCGAAAATTGGCAGTAGACCCTAAGTAACGAGAAGTGCGACGTTATCCACATGAGTGCTGAAAGGAATCCATTAAACTTGCATTGCACGATAAATCAGTCAAATCTAAAGGCCGTAAATTCAACTAAACACCTAGAAGTCGCAATTACGAACAACTTAAATTGAAAAGAACACACAGAAAAATGTCGTGGGGAAAGCTAACCAGAGACTGCGTGGTATTGGCAGAACACTTTGGACGATGCAACAGAGCTACTACAAGGAGAGTCTACATTACGCTTGTCCGTCCTCTTTTGGAGTACTGCTGCGGGGTGTGGGATCCTTACCAGATAGGACTAACGGCGTACATCGAGAAGGTTCAAAGAGCAGCACATTTTGTACAATCGAGAAATACGGAGCGAGTGTCACTGACATGATACAGGATTTGGGGCAGACTTCATTAAAACAACGACATTTTTAGTTGTATCGGAATCTTCTCACCGTCTTACACCTCCGAATATGCAAATACTTTGTTGACGCCAAGTTACACAGGGAGAAATGATCATCGTATTAAATTAAGGAAAATCGGAGCTCGCACCGAAAGATATAGGTGTTCGTTTTTTCCGCTCGCTGTTCGAAAGTGGAATAACAGAGCATTATTGTGAAGGTTTTTCGATGAACTCTCTACCAGGCACTTAAGTGTGGTAAGTAGAGTATCGATGTACACGTCGATAGATGTAAAATCCCAGTACCTGGCTACAAGCATTTTATCAAGATAAGCGCTTGCCTATTCATGTAACTTAAGAATAATTATTTATGCCTTGAAGTTAACCCACAAATAGATTAAATATTTTTGCCTGACGCAGTCTGATTCCAAGGTGATAGATGGAATAAGATTACGCGTAAGTGGAATAAACAGAGAAAGGGGGGAGAGGGAATCATTTTATAAGGGATGCCTACCTACATATTAGGTATGCATCGTGAAATGCGAGCGCATAGTGAGTGGTGTGCGTGAGACAGGTACACAGGAGGCAGCTACATAACATGCTCCAAAACGCCACTCATAAAAATGAGGGTTTTCCAAGGCTCATACCTTGGGTTCAGTTGGTGATAAAAAGATAGGGTCAAGGGTTTTGGATAATTTGTGTACTCAGGAGAACGATCGCCTTATTGTAAGTATCCTACAGCACATGGTCAAAGTTCCAATATTACACACTTCCTCCTGATTAGGCAAATGGATCAATTCGGTTGGTTCTTTTTGTATTAGATGTGATCTACGGTACGCCTTAAGGGGCTTATGCAGGCACCATATATCTGGTGGGAAATCACTGAGAAAATCCGAGAAACGTGGTTTTGGGTACCAAAACCGATCCGCGGATTCAAAAACAGCTTTCGGCAGCAAATGGTTGACTCTTTTACGATGTATTCCTAAAATCCATATCTCGAACAACCTTGAAAATTTTTCTTGATATCTTATCCTTTCTGAGGTACAAAGGTTCAACTTGATCACACTTGTACACTTAAAATACGCAGGTAAAGTTCGGTGTGAAGCTAAAACGTAATTTACAATGTGAGTTGTCATCGAGAAATATGGTGTAAAGTGCCTCATTTAACATTAGAAGAGATTCCCCCTGATGTACGGAAACGAGCGCAAAATTTTTGTGCTCATAAAATCCGGCCTTAGGTGTAAAATTGTATAGTTTTGCGATAATTCAATTTCAGACTAATCAACCTATCAAAATTTTACTGACCCATGAAGTTCTTTTCATATAAGGGACATGTCCTGCTGTAGCAGGGGAAAGAAGGGACATGCGGAAAAATGATCCTATCGGAGTGTGAAATAGGCAATATGTTTCTGTAGTAAAGACGGACTGAAAAGTGGGTTACTAGCTGCCTCATTCTACCTTCCGCAGCACTTCTAAAAATTTTAAGATGCAAACGTATTCACGTTTTTTATTTTATTTTTATTTATTTATTTTGCACTGAGAGAGAGCGAGACAATGGCAGCGACAAAGAGATGGAAATGTAATAAACACTGGAAGAAAGTAAACAGTGGTTTTGGTACATAAAGAGTGAAGGAAATGGTGGCAATGTGAGACAAAGAGAGGGACAGAAGGTAATGGAAGTTAGATGACTGTGACAGAACAGTCTGAGGGAAAGGGAGAAGGAGACATTGCCATTGGGAGAGGAATAAAGGGATACAGAAAAGAGGGTGAGAGACAGTTGTAATGAGGGACAGAGTCTATCACAATGACAACGAGGAAGACAGAGATAATGGTTATGAGAAAAGACAACAGCAGTGAGAAGGAACGAGTGAGACAGTTTCAGTAAGAGATATCAAGAGGGAAACAGTTACATACAGAGAAGATAGTAGTAGTACTAGGACAGAATGAAGGAGAGACTGACTGTGAGACAGGACAAAGTAACGGTTAGAGACACACAAAGATATAATGACAACAAGTCTGGATTAATCAGTAAGGACGGCGGGAAAATAGGAGTGGAGAGGTATGAGCGACTAGTAGGGGTGAGCGAGTTACAGTTAGGAGGCTTGCAGAATAAAAGGTGAGATGCATGTTAAAAATGGCACGAGAATGTTCGCATGTCAAAATTATAGGGAAAATTTTCGATCGTGCTGAGGGAGTTACAATGAGGCAACTGGTACTTCCTTTTTCAGTGGGATTCTTCTTATAAATAGGAGCATATTCGGCTTTTTGCGTTCGAAAAGGGGCCTTTTCCGTTGCTTTCTTCCCCTTCTGATAAGAGACAGCCGTGAGGGTGTGTGGGGGTGGAGGGGGGGGAGCAATAAGCTGTCATGTTTTTCCGAACACGTGCCGTTCCCTGATTAGAAGTAGCAAATTTGGCCTGATACTCGAGTTAAAGCATCTGAAAAGACGTCAAACACTAACACATCCTCTAACATCGTATTTGATGGAATTACAGTTTATAACACAACGGACACAGAGCGTGAATGCAAGCAATGAGGGAAGAGAGCGTGTCTTGAGCGTTGCAAAGTTTCCCTGCGCAGTTTTCTGCACTCTTCAGTTGGAAAATTGCCGTTATCACTCACCATATTATATGCATACCGACCTCTGGGGAGGAAAATTATATGGATGTGACTAACAACGGGTTAGGGATCTGAATAACATGCCTGCCCAAGCAGGCGCATCAAGATAATACTAAAATAATTGGTCTCGTAATTAAATTATTTAGGTGCACAGGAGTGGGTCGGAAAGGATGGGTGACACAACTGACAAGTAACTGATCTGCGTGGTTAAATCACACCCATTAGCGCCCATTGTCCTCGATTGAGGATAGTCTATTTTCCGTCATTATTACGGTGTACGCTACTACAAACCAACAACGAGCGTTTGTTGTTGTAAAGTAAGCTCTCCGTCAACTAAGGGTTCCATTGTTACTTCTCAGCTACAGTTATTCAGTTAGAGACCGTTAATAGAAGTGGAGCATTTTTGCGGAGACTGCTGGTTATTTCTATTTTATTTTTGTGGCTACATCTAAGATCACTGTCATTTTTGGCTGTTGCGTAATGTAATACTATGAAATTGTTTGGTACAAATGAAGGCGAAAATAGTTTTAGATTTTCTGTTACAGTGTTACAGTGCATAAAATCTTGCTGTCATTGTTTGAGGACACTAGGCGTTTCTTCGGTAAATGTTATGCTTTTTGGTCTTTTCAGATTTCTTTGCCATGGCTCGCCAGGTTTCAAACCATTGAAGAGAGCAGTAGAATACTTATTTTCTGAAGAAACAGAAGCAGACATAGTATCTCTACCTCCATATGTAGATGAGCAGGCCGATGAGGAAAATATTGAAGATGACTTGTTAGGGAATACGTATGTAAGCGTTGTAGCAGGTATTACTGAAATATTATGTGAGGGAGACAACGGAGACACTCCTCATGTTTCTCCTAAAAGAGCCTGTAAATAATAAGTTAAATGGTGTGATCAGGTTCCGAAATATTTACTTCCTCATATAGGGAAGAAAGCTTCTTGTCTGTTGGATGAACTGAAAGCAAAGTTGTATGGTCTCACTCCAATACAGGTTCTTGAAGAAGTCTTTTCAGAAGGAGTTGTAAGCAGGATTGTAGAGAAAATTGAAAAATACGTCATGGAGTGTAAAGATAAATAAATTTTTCCTTTTTACCTAATAAAATTCGTGTATTTGTTGGGATCTTGATCTTTACTGGTTTCATAAATTGTTTGGTGAAAAAGTCTATTGGTCTGAGGGGGCTGATCTAGGTGTTCAAATAATGAATGTTACGATGAGTCGTAACTGGTATCTTTAAATGAAATATATATTTCAATGATAACAAAAACTCCAGTGGAATCAAGAGTGACGAAAATTTCCAAGTAAAACCATCAGCAGAGGCTCTGGTAAAAAGCTATCAAAATGGGGAGTCTTTCAGGAGGATCTGAAAGTTGATGAAATAATTGTGAGATACTATGGGTATCACCTTGTGAAGCAGTTTATCAGACTGAAGCCCATATGCTCTGGATATAAACTTCGAGCCTTATATGGTACTGATGACTACTGTTACATACTCTTATTGTTTTATGGGTAGGACCAGAACGATGACAACACAAATCTGCAACTGGATTCCAAAGCAGTTTTGAAAATGTTGTCCATTATTGATGAGCATAACAGTTACAAAGTATTTTTTGGTAATTACTTTACTAGTCATGACCTGCTCGTCCAACTGATAGAACTGGAATTCCGTGAAAGTGGAACTATAGGAGAAAGCAGAACAAGGAAGTGCCCCCTATCACCAAATAATGTTATGAAAAAAAAAAATAAATGGAATATTTTGAGTTCAGAATTGACGGAGAGAAGGCAGTTTCGATCAAAAAGGGGAATGACAGCAAGTATGTTACACAAACAACTAATTTAGACTCTGTGCTTCCCACCGTCAGAGTCCTACTTTGGAATTCATCCCAAAAAGTACAGATCAGTTAAGAAGACATATTGCGACCACATACCAGAAGAAAGGTCTTGAAATCAGGTTAGCCAACAAAACTCATAGCACCTTCAAGGAGTAATGTACGAGATACACGGTATGACCAGAAGCTGCACTTCATCCAGAAGCGTGAAAAGCAAAGCTGATGCCAGGATGAGAACTGGAAAGGAAAACTGACAACATATTGTCGGAAGTGCAATGTTCCGCTCTGTATGGAATCCTTTCCAAAATATATTAGGCTTTAACGAAATTTCACTTTTGGAGAACTTCCAGTTTAAAACTTTTGTAAATGTTACTTATTGTAAAATAAATAGTAGCTTTGAAATGTTATTTTGAGTTTATCATTATCAATTGTTTGTCCCTTGTCACTTATCCCAGTTAGTAGTGTAATAAAAAAACAACTGCAAAGCGCCCAGCGTCCTCAAATAAGGACAGCCGAAAATTTCACATTTAGGCGGGGAAGGAAAATGATGTAGCTGGGTCTAACAACGGGTTAGGGGTGTGCATAATCTGTCTGCCCAAGCAGGCACATCAAGATCATACGAGATTAATTGGTATCGTAATTAAATTACTTACGTGCACAGGAGTCGGTCGGAAAGGACGGGTAACACAGCTGACTAGTAACGGATTTCATGGTTAAATCACACTCATGTACCAAATAATACGTTGCTCAACCACCTCGTAGTTAAGGTGTGAAAACTGAGCAGAGCGAAGATACCGTAGGTAGCGACTGACACAAATATCAAACTCACGTATGTGGGATCTGGAAAGAATTTCCGATCTGCGGCCACAACAAAATATAATAAAGAGAGTAGTAGTACGGTATTCTGCCTTACGGCAGGTCTTGTCATCCGTTAAGCCTATTTCACTTTTGTCTGTCCATAGCCAGTCTTTTCATTTCTGAATATTTGCCTCCTTTGATATTGTCCTGCATGTGATATCTTCTTTTTCCTCTTCCCTTTTTCCCTCCACCATTCCTTCTACTCCTTTCTTCAATAAACAATCCCTCCTCAAACAATGTCCAATCCAATTCCGTTTTCTCTTCCTGGTGACTTTTATTATATTTCTTTCTACTTCAACTCTTCTTAATACTTCTTCATTCCTTACTCGGTCTTACCATTTTACTTTATCCATTCTTCTCCATATCCACATCTCTAGTGCCTCCAATCTTCTTTCATCTTCCTTTCTCCAAGTCCATGTCTCCGCACCATATAGTGCAACGCTCCAAATGTAGCTTTTGGCAAGTCTTTTCCTCAGATCTTTGTTTAATGGTCCACAAAGTAATTTCTGTTTCCTCATGAATCCTGCTTTTGCCATTGCAAGAGAAAACTGCTACAACGTTGCGACTCTGGCTAAAAATGGGGGTGAGATGCGAATACAATAAATTAACAAGAGTTCTCTTAGCCTCTCTCACCTCAGTTCTCCACAATCTTACCTACACATGGTGCTCCAGTTAAGCTGAGCAGCCCAGTGGAGGGTTTGGTAACCAACCCGAGCGGGAAACTGAGTCAGCGAGCCAACAGGATGTGGAGGACAGTGGAAGGTAACAGGAAACCACCACTGGAATTACTTCCCTAGGCGTTTATGGGATGGACCTCTTTGTACAATAGAGCACCCAGTCAAATTACCTTGCACAAGCTTTAATATACTGCACAATGTGGGGCACCATTGCTTGCGAACATTGATGCCACAAGCACTTGATGGTAGGATGGACAATGGCAGACGGACAAATTGCAAAGAAATAAACACCAGAATGATCTCAAATCGACGCAAAAATGACTCCCTTGATACAAACGGATTAGTTCGAGAAACACGGATCTCAAAGAATTCGAAAATATCGAGGAATTCTTAGGCAGTCATATATTGAATTCTGTACACGACATGATGGAGGATGCTGTGATTTGCTAACTTAAAGACGATCGTCAAATGGGGTGGCGGAGAACACAGGTAGACAATTTTAAAGAAAACACCACTATGACGAACTCAGGTAGTCTCCAAAGGAACTGACAGAGAATTAGGTAGTGTTTACCACGGACTATAACACACCTCCTAATCATTAAAATCGTGAACATGCGGAGGTTTGGTAGACAAACGCGAGGATGATAATCACAAGGGAAAGTCCCTACACAATGGATAAAATGCACTTGCAGTCCTACATAAATCTTTCTACAATCAAGCGATCAAAAACTAAGCACCCTAAATGGTTAAGGTATGTGATACTTAGATAAATGTCGGTGGCTCGAGCTGGCACAAAGGAATTATCATCAGACTACCCTCTGCACACAGAATTTACAAAAATAATCAAAATTAAGGGACCCTGTCTTACTCTACTATCGACAACACTGAAAGAAAGGGTATTAAGTGTTCCCATAACAAGAAAATACATTCTAATACCTCAATCGACAAAATAAACAAGACGTTATAACAGAGGAGACCGAGAGCTCATCATGGCGGAGGCCGAGAAAACGGCTCCCGGTTCACACTATCGCACGTCAAAATTCTAGGCTAACGTATATCTGTGACTCATCCTCTTATATTTGCTGTTTGCTAAACATGCCCATGAAACTATGTTGGCGATAGTTCTATCGCACTCATACACTGTTGGCTGCCTCGAGTAACAATTCAAACTTGCGAGTCATTCATACCCAAACACGTTATGAGGAGGGGGAAGAAAGCGCAACGACTGGAAAGAATTCTGTACCAATGAATAAATGAACAGATCTGCCAATTATGCTTCCAGAGGTCAATCGTCCGCCGACTCGAGAAATACACAGAGGGAGAATCTGCGGTTGACTTCATGCAAGATGCATGAAAATAATGAAATGGTACGTATGGTCCCTTTTCAGTAGTTTCACTATCTCAAAGCGGAACGGAACACACCTAAGCCAATACCACAACCGGTTAATGACCTACAATCTGTCTTCTGATTAACTGCATTGAACTTCATGATTTCGTCTTCCTCGACGGAAGATCTCTGAGAAAATTGCATTTGTATTGGACTTAACTTTACGACCTGAAAATCACTTATGAAAGCATACTAAGGCCGTTTCTGCAGGTCATGTGAGCTCGTTGCCTGGCTTTGTTCAAGATTTTAACTTGGATGCCGTAACGTATGGTAAGTTTAAGATCCCGGAAGAGGGTAAATTAAAAATAATTAATGCTTTAACGTCAGTTAAATTGCCTGAAATTATGATTCAAAAACAAAAGGAAGTATATAGAACAGCCTTGGTGGGTGACCTCTTGATAACTTTACGTATTTTCTAAACAATATCTTAAAATCACTTCAAAGAAAATAATACGCTACGTGGTATGAATACATTGATTAAAGTAAGATAATGTGAGTGCAAGACCATAGCAATTGAAACAGATTTTTTATAACCAATGCTACACAACAAAGCCTAAGTTGTACAAAGAACCACATGTAGTACTAAAAGCTACAACAAAATAATTCGAGAAATATGACCTCAGTTTAAACGAGAGTAAAACGCAAGCTCGCGGAAAATGCATCTTACAGTATCACAGTATGATTCCTTTATGATGTTACAAACTTTCACTGATGGTGGAGAAGGGTAAATGTTTTTGTTTGAGATGAGGGACTCTGATCCGGAAACCACCGAGTCGACAGTTGTAAGCGGAGGTCGTTCTGATATCTCTGACTATGGAGCATATGTGCTGGTACTGTTGTTGTTGAGGGTGTACGGTGGGCTAGTTTAAGAGGTGGTTGTATGGGTCAAAAGAAGGAAAAACATGGGCACTAAAACGCATACCTCAAGAGCTATGATTATTTGTTCGGTACTGTGATATGTATCTGTTCTATAGAAAGCTCTTTACTTTCCATGTTCTAGGAGGAGGTAATATGCACCAGAACTGAAAAATCTCCAGTGAATGTTTTTTTCCTACTTGTTCAGTTGAACAGATATGTTTCACATGAGCGAAGATAAACAAGTGCTATAGCTCTTAAGGTATGCATTTTAGAACCCCTGTATAGCTGACATTTTTTTTCTTGACGAGAACTTTTTTTTTGACATAAGCACTCCGGGCTGAAATTTTACGAGGGGCATTCTATAAGTAATGAAACATTTTTTCTCTGTCACTTTCAGCTGAAAAAATGTGGAATTTGTTGTGGGATATCTAGAAATATTCCCACTTCAGACCCCATAGTTCCATGAAGTTCCGATAGGTGGCGGAGAAATACGTAGCCTTCAAAATGGTGTCGGTAATGGAGGTGCGTTTCAAGCAGAGAACTGTCATTCAGTTTCCTTTGAAGGAAAATGAGAGCATCACAGCTATTCATAGACGCTTGCAAGAAATCTACGGAGACCTGGAAATGAACAAAAGCGCGGTAGCTCGTTGGGCGAGGCGTCTGACGTCATCGCAACAAGGTCGGGCAAACCTGTCTGATATTCCGCGTGCCGCCGGCTGCACACAGCTGGCACCCCTGGTATGTTGGTACGTGCGGACGCTCTCATTCGAAGTAAACGTATCACCAACACCTCGCTGTTCAACTGGACGCCTCTGTTTGTAGTGCCGACACACTCGTCCACCAGTTGTGGTACTCAAAGGTGTGGTCCCACTGGGTTACTCGTTGCCTAACGTGAGACCACAAAGACCAACGAAGGACAGTCTAAGAGGAATTGGTTGTGCGTTACAAGGCTGATAGTGACAATTTTTAGTGGAAATTGTCACAGACGATGAAACACGGGTTTACCACTTCGACCCGGAAATGAAACGGCAATCCATGCAATGGCGCCACATCTCCTCTCCTCCGAAGAAACAGTTCAAAGCCTGTAAGTAGGCTGTTTATGTTTTCTTATTGGCAAAGTTACGTAGCGCTCTATATGAAAATCACTGGCTGTGCTGTGTGCAGTCTGTGGCTAGTTTGCTTTGTTGTCTGCCATTGTAGTGTTGGGCAGCGGCAGCTGGATGTGAACAGCGCGTAGCGTTGCGCAGTTAGAGGTGAGCCGCCAGCAGTGGCTTGAAGAAGTAGTGTTGTCCTTCCAACAGAAAGGCAGTGCTGGCTCTTGATATGCTGACAGGTAATGGGCCACAACAGAGCAAACCCACAGCAGAGTCAGTCAAAGTTGATGAATATTGGTAGGTAGGTCATACAGAGTAGACCCACTGTAGTCCTGGTAGAGAGTATGGTATTGAAGAGTCAGCAAAGGTGTAGACCCACTGTAGTCCTTGTAGAGGCGGCCAGCAGCCATCTGTTGCAACTGTGCAGGTGCACAATCACCATTGAAGAGTCTTGCGGATAATAGAGCAAGTCCATAACCACCACTTTAGCACTCACAAAGTTTTTTGGAAGTGTCCTTAGAACCAGCAATGCTGTTATCCAGTCCCTTGCTGAATTATTAACACACATGCAAACACTAACAGTCCCTACTTCTCACATATTGTCCATATACTATGACCAACAGAAACGTGTGCAGTGAAATGTAACTTACAAGTTACTTAATTAGATGAACTGGTGTCAATTACAATTTTATAACATAAGAATACAATTACAAAGATACAAAATACACCATTAAAACATAATAATACAGATAACATTTGTGGTAATATGGGCTTTACAAAAGAATTGAACTAACATATACATCAGTGTTACAGGAATTATGACATGAGTACATACATAAAAGATCAGAATAACTTTTGAAACATCACCTTCACATATGAGCAACAATACAGAATAAATAATGTCTCAACATCTTTATAAAGTAAATAACATAGTATTAGAAAAATTCTACAACATAGCTCTCATCAGCTAAACACATAAAGACAGGAAAAACACAAATACACAAGGGTACACAAACATATAGTGGGATAACACAAAAGGAAAGGACAGGGTTTGTTTTACTGCAGTATTTGGCAAACAAAACTTTCTTTGCTTCTTGGAGATCTCCCTTCATTCATCATTATTCCCAAAAGTCCCATCTAAGCCTGCTTTCTGTATTCTGTTCACATCCTCTGTCAAAAATAGTTTTTCTCCACTGTACAGTATCCTTTTTTTTTCGCCCAAACCATTTTCATATAGCTTCTCAATACATTTCTTCCAAGTCATCATAGTTAGTTTCTTATATAGTCTACCCCCTCTTAAGCTAACTTAAATCTACTGAGCTCAGATATATATACCAAGGGACGAGGCAATGCAGCATCACATAAAACAATTAATATAAACAGCAATGAAAAAAAACGCAGATTTGCGAAGCAAGCTGCATTAAGAAATTAGCAAAGCAATTGTAATATTACAACTAATATAAGGCAATGTGCAGCAAACAATAAAAATAAATCATTAGTAAAACTGGCTTAACAGAATAATACAAAGTCAAATTCAGTAACACTATGCCTGGCAAACAGCAGCAACTTATACCTAAACATGACATAGCTCAAGCAGAAAAAATATTACAGTAAAAACAACAATGCAGATAAGGGAAATGTATATTCACATCTTAATGTCTATGTAATTAAAGTGGTGCTCCACAACAACTTATTGTAAAAAAAATTTTACCATATACTTGAAAAGATAATTGTGTGTCCAGTTACTGTTACTAGTCCCTTCTTATTGTTCTTTCCTTTCCAAGTCCTCCTTTTTTAAAGAATGTGGATTACAAAATTATTTAATAGATCTGTTGACAGAAAGTGTTCACATTAGCAAATGCATCTAAGTTTATTTTATAAAACTAATGCTGCAACACAGCTGGAAACCAGATATAAAATGAAATAAGCAACTACGAAAAGCAAAGCATAAAAATATCATTCAATAGTCATGTGACATTTCATAAGTTAGTAGCTCTCAACTCTCTTAGAAAGACACTTGTCATAATCAGGTGTGCAGATGTACAAATATTTCCCATCAATTCATAAGCATTTCAGTAATTAGCACAAAGTACAAGTAATCATATGTTTTCAAGTTTGAGTGTGTCGTATTTAAGAAATGTCAATAGCGAGGATAATGGCCTCCCTTTTTTTTCTACCTGTGCTTCTGAAAGGCACTCACTAATGACTTGTTCTCCCGGCGTCTGACACGCTGGGTGCCCACGACGCATTACGTGCAGGTGGTCACTTAACTTTCTTACGGAAATATTTACGACAGCAGTTTCCGCTACAGTGACAGTCTCATATAAAAATATTTCACAAGTCAAGAATTTGCGTTACAAATGTGTAGAAACAAAATCATATGAATATAACAGTGTTCAAAACGTTTTCGTCCGCATTGTGATGCATTTACGCATATACACACATGTCATAGCTCTTAAAGTACGTTTCTTGGTTTCCAACATCCTTTTCATATATCAGAGTCCCTAAACACTACTCATTATTCCTTACATTTTTTGTCGACACTTCTTCAATATTTCATCATAACAGATACATAGCATCATCAAATAACTCATATAACATCGGCTTAGTGATCATAAGCATACCTCAACAGCATAATACACATCGTCGTCGTAAAAATAGCATCATAACACCTCAGTCAAATCTCAAAAACTTCGTAGCTTCCTCCAATAATTTCAAAACCTAAAAAGAATTCTCTGCTCATTTAAATAGTGTCATCTACCTCAAACATACTTTAAAAATCATGATCTCATACCAAATACATCATTCAAAGCTCTCATAGTATCACAATGGTTCCAAAAAAAATATGAAGAGTGCACAAAGTACAGACAAAATACAATTTCGTAAGTGTGAAGTAATCCAACTCTGTAATTGCGTAAACATGTGTCACTGATGTAGTAAAATAAATGTTTGTCTCTCTCAGTTAAATGATCAGATAGCTGTGTAATTTATGTGTTAGAGAAATATGGTACCGATGAGTAAAGTGGTGTAAGCAAATACCATATTAGCTAGGGCTCCTTGTGCTTGCCAAACACATGATACACAAAGTAAGCGTGTACCCCCATGAGGATTAATGTAATTATACCCTCAGGTGTTACAGATTACAGCAATGGAATGAAATGTATCACAGAAAACTTTCTTTGTATTTCAAAAATCTTTAAAAATAAATGTTTTAAGTACAAAATTAATCACTCAAATACGTGTCCTGTAGCGCTAAATGTGCGTCTTGCTGTAAGATAATCTCTGTGGAAGTGTCGTAGTTATTGTCCTCCGAAAGCTAAGTTCTGCAGAAGTCAATGTACTTACCTCATGATAAACAAAAGTGAAATGCTTTGCGTATAGATATCTTAGTTATTACGCTTATTGTTGTGATGATGAAAGTACTGTGCTGTAACATATTGTTGTGCTACGGAAAAGGCTGTCTCCTTGTAGCTATACCACAAAAGTTACTACTAAAACATGTTTTGCTTTCCAGAAGAACTCAGAAAAACCGTACAGATATAAAACAGATACTCCGCAAAAGCAACAATGTAAATTGTGTCACACATTAGTAACGTGTGATATAATCGTGTAGCTGTCACAAAAACTAACCACAGTGTCATCTGGTATCTCTCAGAAAGTACTTTAATTCAGAATGTATTTTCAAGTACACCAAAATGTTGCATTAAAATCTCATTAGCAGTACTGGTAAATGTTCTAATCGTGCAACTAACAAGCAAGAATGTACACACACAATAACACTGTGTCGTCTGTTCGCAATAACAATGCATTCGTAATTTCTGTTTAAATAAGTTCTCTTGGTTCTTGACTGGATATTTAACTTTAAACATTGTTGCATGGTAACAGTTTCTCAGTGTGACAAATTGTACAAGTAGCGTGAAGTGAAAATTGCAAAGACTAAGTTAAAAAGCAGATTATCTGTCAATAAATGGTTTTACATGTGAAATGTGGTGTAAACCTTTACTCTTCCTAGTACGCAGAGTTTCAACTTCAACGCAATTATCATGTGGTATACGTCGGATTCTGTAAGGTCCATTGTAAACTAGAAAGATTTTGTGACTCAAGTGTTTCTTCTTATGTGACAATGAATGAGCTTTAATGAGAACTTTCTGACCAAAACATAATTTCTTTGCATTAGCTTTACCGTGTAGTTTTCTCCTTTTGTACGCTGCAGATTTTATGTTTTTAAGAGCCAAATCAATTATGTCTTTGTGTCGAAGTTTACGTGTATTCGGGAAAGGTACAAGCTCTCTGATTCTGTTCAAAGGTTCTACATTCTTCAGTACAAGAGTAGGTGGTAAAGCAGTGGAGTCATGTGGCATTTCATTCAGCACGTTTTGAAATAAGTGTAAATATCTGTCCCAATGCTGATGCTTTCTGTGACAATAAAGTCTGCAAAGCTTATTGATTTCTTTCATAATCCGTTCAGACGGGTTACAATGTGGTGAGTACAATGAAATAAAAACAGGTTTGATTTTATGATTCGGAAGCATGCGGGACCAAACAGCAGATCTGAATTGCGGTCCGTTATCTGAAATGACTTTAGCAACGTGGCCAACTTCACGTAAGAAATTTTTAACAAAGGCGTTGGATACAGACCGTCCAGTGGCTTTACGTAACGGAGTGAAAGAAACAAATTTTGAAGTAAGTTCAACAGCGACTAGAACGTACGAAAATCCATTCGATGTTCTGACAAGGGGTCCCAAGAGATCAACAGCAGCAAATTCTTTTAATTTAGAAGGAATAATAGGAAACAACGGAGCACGATGTGAGATAGTAGATGGTTTCGCCTTTTGACAAAGTTTACAAATAGACAAGACTCTTCGAATTCTCTTTTCCATATTGTTAAAATAACAAGTCGTTCGAAGAATATAATAACATTTTCGTGGGCCAAAATGTGCATAGCTGAAATGAATGTACCAAATGAGCTTATTAACAAAATCGTCAGGAATGCAAAGTACCCATAGCTTGTCATCAACAGTGCAGCGTTTGAAGAGTATGTTGTTTCTAACCAGGTAATAATGCCGAATCTGAGTGTGTGTCTTTTCATGCCATTTACTTTTGATGTCTTTCCAAATCGGATCTTTATCTTGTTCATGAGCAATATCCTTTAAAGATGTGGAGATGAAGTTTTCAAAGGCGACTTTCTGAATGTAAAGAATACTGAAATTTTTCTCGAGGTTGCCTTCTGTGTTACTTTTCTCAAGCCCAGCCGGTGCGCGTGACAGTGCGTCCGCAACAATGTTCTCCTTGCCGGGAATGTAGACTATTGTGAAGCGGAATTCTTGCAGAAACAATGCCCAACGTTTTAACCTATCATGATTTAATTTTGAAGACATAAGAAATTGTAATGCACGATGATCACTGTATACTTTTACGTGCTTACCAGAAAGAAAGAAACGGAATTTGTTAAATGCCCAAACGATAGCTAAAGCTTCTAATTCAGTAACGGAATAATTTTTTTCAGACTTTGTTAGCACTCGGCTAGCAAAAGCAATGGTTTTCTGAACAGTAGTGTCATCTTCTATGGCTTCTTGAAATAAGTGGGCACCAAGACCGACTTTAGAAGAATCCGTGCTAAGGCAGAAATCTTGTGACAGATCTGGATGAGCTAGTATTGGCGCGTGAAGTAACGCTTCTTTCAAAGAATTGAATTCCAACTGTGCTTGTTCGTCCCAGTTCCAAATAGTATTTTTTCCAGTGAGAGAACAAAGTTTTGGTGTAACTAGAATTTGCATATTCAGAAAACGACGGTAAAAATTTACGAGACCTAGAAAACTGCGGACTTGTGTTTTTGTGGATGGAACTGGAATGGCTCTGATTGCTTCTAACTTTTCAGGATCCGGCTGAATGCCTTCAGAAGAAATAATATGTCCCAAAAACTTCACCTTTGACCTACCGAATTCAGACTTTTCCAAGTTAACTGTAATTCCAGATTCTGCAAAAATACGTAACAAACTGTTGAGGATGCGGTTATGTTGTTCCCATGAAGCTTCTGCTATTAGAATATCGTCCACATATAAGGTGATGTGACGTTTTAAGAACTCAGGTAATATGGAATTTAACCCGCGAATGAATGCTGCTGAAGAAATGTTCAAACCAAAAGGAAGTTTCCGAAACTGATAACAAACGCCGAAACAAAGGAAAGCTGTGTATTTTCTGCATTCTGGATGAAGTTCGATCTGATAAAAGCTGGATTTGAGATCAATGGAAGACAACACTTTTACACCATTAAAATTTTGAAGAAGTTCTTCCATCGTCTGCGGCCTGTCTGTTTCAGGAATAATGATAGTATTGATTTGTCTCGAATCAAAGACAAGCCTGATCGATCCATTTTTCTTCTCAACAACATGTAACGGATTGTTGTATGAGCTTACTGCAGGCTCAATAATGCCCTCGTCAAGCATAGATTGTATTTCTGTTCTAACACGGTCCCTATAATGTGCTGGAATTACGTATGGTCTAACACAAAATTTAGTATGCTCACGAACACGAAATTGGTATTGAAATCCCTTGATTGTTCCTGTTTTGTGAGTAAAAACTGTGGAATGTGCTTGTAAAATCTCAAAAAGGTCCTGCCTATCAGTGTCATTACAATTCTCAATTGTTTGAATTTTATTCTGAATTAACTCATTAGTTTCAAATATGCCATCGATACCATCCCTGTCAGTACTTCCAGAGTGATTGTTAGTGTCTAGTTCTGTAGAAAATTCCGAACTGTTGTCTAACAGAACGTAAAGCCGATTAATTTCCTCATCATGGTTTGAGAGCCAGTCTTCAAATTTCAAAGCTATTGACTTACCTTCTTTCTCTAAACTTATTTCAGCATCGTGAAAGCTTAAAATTGCTTTGTATTCATTCAAAAAGTCTACTTCCAGTATAATTTCCGTCGACAATAATGGAACAATAAGAAATTTCATAGAAAAGCTGTGGCTTTGGCAAAAGAATTCTAAATTGGTTTGTTGGCGTACATCTACACTTTTTCCAAAGATTGCACCTTGTAATTTAGTCTTACGTAACAGAAGTGTGGGACAAACGTTCGATTTGTTGCACTTGCTAAAAGCTGTTTCACTAATTACTGAAATGGGACTGCCAGAGTCAAGTACTGCCGTAAATTTTACGTCATTTACTGTAATGTGATTCACAGGATGTGCAATGTTGTTAAGTTTTACGTCGTGTTCCTGGAGTAAGATGTCCCTAATGTCTTTCATTTTTATGTAATTACTAGCTACGGCAGCTGCGTCGTCAGTTTCATAAGTACGTTTTCTGGCTGCCAGCGGTGTGAGTCATTGCCTATTTTCTCTTTGTTGGCGCGCGTCATTATTGGGATTTGGAGACCTAACTTCTGAAAATTCACCGTGACGAGAATCCCGCCAGTTCTGATGCAGTTCAGGTCTGTCGTTACGATCATATCGTCTGTCGTCATGTCGGTAGATTCCATAGTTTCTTTCTTGTCGGTCATGTGGTGGAGAATTTCTCCCTGAATCGTAACTGCGCGCTGGACCGTTGCGTCTGACGTTATTCTGTCTCTCGTGATAATAATAGTTCTGGTTGCCAAATTGTCTGTTTCTATGATTGTCTCTGTCATATTCATTACTACGAAAATGCGATCTTTCTCTGTAACTATTACTCTGCCAGTGGTTGTCATACGGGTGGTGTCTGTTTTGGTCACGATTTACGTTATGAGAATAGCCTTGTCGTGTCCAGTTATTATTTCTTTCATTGCGGAATTGCGACGGATGTGACCTGTAGTTGTTGTGTTCCTGTTTTCGCATCCCGCGACTGTCTGTGTCAATTTCTAATTCTTGTAAGAGTCCCTGAAAAGCTTCAATGTCGTCTTTGCAACGTCCTGCTAAAATAATATGTCGTAAATCTTCAGGCAGTTTGATTAAGCAAATGCGGATAAGTTCTGAGGGGCTGTATGGGTTTGACAGGTACTGATTCTTGTGCAACATGTCTTCATAATATTTCACAAGACTGGAAAATTCAGATTGTTCGAAATGTTTCATCATTATGATGCCATGTTTTACTCAGTCTTGTGTGGCTTGAGACCAATATGCTGAGAGGAAGGCATGGTAAAATTCTCCTTCACTGTGGCAATCGTGAATGACCGATCGCATTCTTACAGCTGGTTCATTCTCTAAGTAGCCACACATAAATTCTAACCTGTGCTCCAATGGCCAGTTAGGAGGGAAACAATGAGAGAATTGATGGAGCCACGCTTGTGGATGAATGTCGTTAGCAGAATTCTTAAAGGTTTTGAATTTACGTGTAGTAATGAACAGCTTATAGTCAAAATCATCGTGTCGGCGAGTAGCATATCGGTCATTGTTACATCGTGTCGGCGGTTCCATCTCAAAATTCGGTGTACCTTGCAAATTTCTTTCATAATTTCCGAAGTGCCCTGAATTATTATTTTGTGGCTGTTCCGTATTTCTATGTCCCTCTTCCCGTGTTGGAGCGCGAGTGTCCTCTGAAATATGTAATTCTTGTATTACCTGCGTCAACTGATCTTGTACTTCCCGGATTTCTCTTTTGTACTGTGTATTGATTTGATTTTGATTTTGTTTGAATTTTCTTATTTGTTCATACTCTTCTGTGCCAGTAGAGGCTACGGGTCTTGTGTCATTCAGATGATCATCTACCTTTGTAGATAACTTAGTGAACTGATTTGAAAGTTCGGCTACTTTAGCCGATAGTGAAAAATTTGTGTCCATTTGTGTTGAAATCGTATCTACTGTGTTCTTTAAGTTTTCCTGAGTTTTTGCCAGTAGCGTAACCGAATCGGTAGATGTAACTGAGTCAAGTTTAGCCCACAAGGTCTCATGATTTTCATGAACAGTGGTTTGCAGTTCTTTTATGGCTGCTTCATGATTCTGTAATGCATTTTCATGACGCGAAAAAATAGGTTGGAAATGCTCACAAATTTGTGTTTTTACGTCATTACAGACTTTCTGACATTTCGATTCAATGTATGTAACTCAGCAGTTAAATCTTCACGTGTTTGCTCGAGAGTTTGTTCCAATGAGTCTAACTTTTGAAGCTGTTGCTGTGTTTGTCTCTGATTTTGTTCCATTGTGTCTAACTTTTGAAGATTTTGTCCCATTTGTTTCTGATTTTGTTCAAGCGTTGTGTCTAACTTTTGTAGCCTTTGTCCCATTTGTTGCATTAACTGTAATAACAGTGCACTGGTGTCTGAAACATGTTCCTCAGTGCTATTCGGCAACGCATTTGAACCGGCAATATTCGCAGTTTGAATAGCAGAAAATGTGTCTTGACTTATTTGAGAAAAGGGTGAGGACGCAAAACCTGAATCTACAGTATTTGCAAGATTGTGTCCTGTCATTTCGTATTCCTGAGGCAAGCTGTTGCCGACCGATCGATCGATAATGCTTCCCTGTTCACTAATTGTTTCACTGTCTACACCATTGTTTGCAGCCCGCTCCATTTCCCTATGTACAATTACCAAATTACTACTTTGAACATTAGTTAATTCATTACTCGGTGGCGCTAACACACTGCTTTCGTCTTCACTGTCATTTCTCAGTTTACTTTGGAGCCTAGTATTACGTTTTTCACACGCCATTATTGTCACAATATTTCACACGACAACACAAAAAAAACACAATTTGAAGAGCAAAAATAAGAGAACACATTAACATAGAACTGAAAATAATATCTAGTTAATTGCAGCTGCGGATGGCTGCTGGCCGTCTCTACAAGGACTACAGTGGGTCTGCATCTTTGATGGCCAACCAATACCACAATCTCTTCCAGGACTATAGTGGGCCTGTCCACAATTTCTACAAGGACTGCAGTGGGTCTGCACCTCTGGTGGCCCACCAATACCACAATCTCTACCAGGACTACAGTGGGTCTACTCTGTGATGACCTACCTACCAATCTTCTTCAAAACGTCGAATGACTCTGCTGTGGGTTTGCTCTGTTGTGGCCCATTACCTGTCAGCATGTCAAGAGTCAGCACTGTCTTTCCGTTGGAAGGACAACACTACCTCTTCAAGACTGCATGGAAATCCACTACTTCCGTGTGCATTGTCTTTTACTGCTCCGACTTTGAGAAAAGAAACGGCAGTTTCACTGTTATGAATGATCAGGACTGTCTTTATGGGCTGTGAGAAAATTTTAGCTTTTGACCAACATTGTATAAATAAGTGTGCGCATTTGAGGATGGGGACATGGGGGCTATGTAAGTAGGCTGTTTATGTTTTCTTATTGGCAAAGTTACGTAGCGCTCTATATGAAAAATCACTGGATTCAAACCACATCTTCAAACGGTAGAATCATGGCGACAGTCTTCTGGGACTCTGAAGGGGTTTTTCTGATGTCATCTCTCATGGTGAAACAATCGGCTGTGAATCTTATTCCGTTACCCTCAGGAAATTGAAGAAACAACTTGAGCATGCAAAGACCTTCTCCTCCTCTGTGACAATGCAATTTCTCAAGCAAGTCTGTGCATCCAAGAGAAGCTCAAGAAACTTCATTGGACTGTCCTTCCTCATCACCCTACAGCCCAGATCTTGCGCCTACCATCTGTTTGGTCGAATGAAGGATGCCCTCCATGAGAACCAAAATGTGGGTACTGGGGAGCTTATTCATGCAAAAAGCCGTTGGCCCCGATGTCGACCAACTGACTGGTGCCATGCGGGCATGTAGGCCCTTTCATTAAGACGGTGTAAAGCCGTAGCACTGTACGGAGATTATGTTGAAAACTAATGATTTGTAGCCAACATAGTGAGAATAATATTGTGTACTGGGTTCCTGAAAAAAGCAAATCGGCTTTCAGAAAAAAAAATGTATTGCATTACTTACTGAATTCCTCTCGTAGCATTGCCGATAGAAATAAGACAAACCTTGCCGAGTCGTCTCGTTCTTTAGTACCGGCTTCAGTTAGGCATTATGTAGGTATGGCCCTCATTGATGATCAGATCCCTTACGGTCTGGGAAGTACTCGCCAACTACTACTGTAGCTCACACACCACTGCTCAATCCTAGTTACACTTAAAATAAATAAAACTACTAGTAATAAACAAAGGAGAAGCCACAGATAAAACGGAGCGGTTTTAAGTGGTAACCAATACTTGAGGATAATTTGGCAACGCCACACAAAAAGCAAAACAAAAAAAACACACAAACGCTTGTTTAGCCAAGAGTACGTAAACAAACTCTGTTGGTGCTTTTTCTTGCATCTCACGTCCAATCGAATGTTGTAAATGTTTCATTCCAGACCACTGATGGTGTTTTTAATTCAATGAAACGAGTTACGTTTGGTAATATAAATACGCATTTTTTAAGTTTGTTAATGCTTCCAAAGATGAATTTTAAGCACATTCAATAATTACATACTTGAATGTACTGCCAACATTATCCTTCGATGTCCGGCCCCGGTAGCTGAATGGCGCCGGCACGGTAGCTCAGCGTGTTCGGTCAGGGGGCTGCGTGCTCTCTGTAATAAAAAAACTGAGTCAAGGAATCAACGATCAACTTGAACGGATGTCTTGTGACGTCCGCCTAGATCAAACGCAACGAACTATATCGAACAAAAATGGTCAACGTGACAGATTGTCAACCCTCTGTGCCCGGGTTCGATTCCCTGCTGGGTGGGGGGATTTTCTCCTCCCAGGGACTGCGTTTTATGCTGTCCTCATCATCATGCTATCATCCTGATCGACTGCAGGTCGCCGAAGTGGCGTCAAATTGAAAGACCGGAACACGGCGAATGGCCTGCCCGACGGGGGGCCCTAGCCATACGATTAAATAAAATCATCCTTCGATACGAGCTGATATCATTAGGTGCTGAAATGGTAAGGCATCAGAACAGCTTTCGGGGGAACAACTGTTCAAATACCCGTACGATCACCTAAATTTATCCCTTCCGTGATTTACCCAAAATCAACTACAGTAAATACTTCCTTTGAGAAGGGAATGGCCGATTTCCTTCCTTTACCTGACTTTGTGCCCCGTTTCTAATCATCGTCTACGAGGTGTTACACCCGAGTCTTCGTTCCTTCCTTTTATAATTATTCTTTGACATGATTTAATTAAATCTATTACTACTTCTCCATTTTGATCGTCTCAGATCACAAAACTATAAAATAATGGTTTGTTTGCAACGGAAACAAACTGTACGCCATCTGTCGAGAGACAGTGCCACGTATTTCTTCGCTGGCCCCAATTATTTAGGCCATTGTCTCTAAGTGGTATTTTTGAACACTCACTAGAGGCTTTAGAGGCACTGTAGACAACATTTATGGTTACTATAATATATGTCCAATATTGATCACAGTGTAGTCAGCATCGAGGTCACTGGAGAGTACAAGCTTTACGGACTGTTTTACGCAACATAATTTCTTTTTACAATGTTCGCTTTCGTACTACGCGACCTATTTACTAGAGAATGCAATGTAATTTGTTAACAATGTTCCTAAATGTCAACAGAACAGGTCGAATTACCAGACTGACGTACAAAATTTGCAGTCATGTTGTGTGGGATAACCACAAGAGCGCTCCTGGTGATACGATTCGCACCCCAGACCTTTACTTCAGATTTAGGTGCAGTGTGTCTAGCACACAGACAGGTTGGTTGCAGCCCCTTAACTGGCCTTCCTCTAAGCAACACACAGCCGTCTCTGGCACCGAGGTAGCTTCCATCAGAAAACACAACAGACCTCCACTTATCCCGATAATGAGCCCTTACTTGACGCCACTAATGTCTTCAGTGGTGGTGGTTAGAGATCAGTGGAATGCACGCTACAGTGCGTCTGGCTCGGATTGTCCTTGAAGTAACCGATACGCAACAGTTCGCTGTGTCACTGTGATGCCAACTAGTGCTCAAATTGTTGCTTCAGATGCAGATGGGCCAAAGCCATACGCCAAACACCATGGTCTTCCCTCTCGGTAGAGACGTGTGACCTTCCGGACTCTGGTCGTCTTGCGACTGTATATTCCCGTGACCAAGGGTACCAGTTACCATGTACAGTGACTGCATTCCTGCCAAATCTTCCTGCAATATCTCAAAAGGAACATCCAGCTTCTCGTAACCCTATTCACGACCTCATTAAAACCGAGTAAGGCATCTTTGGCACCCTAAAAGCATTCTTAACTACCATCAACTCACCATGCCCACTCTCAAAGGTCACGACCGTTACAGCGTGTATTTACAGCAAACATAATTTGCATTCTCGTAGTCGCGCTACTAGCATCACCTTTATGCGACCGGCACGAAATTTAAAGAGATCGTTTATGTTGCATAACTCCTTTGCGTTGCGATTGTTTTCCTTCTGTGTATATGTATATAGTTATTATATACAACAATAAGTGAAAGAAATTTTCTTGATATTCAAGGCATCTTGTTTTTGTTTCCACAGAAGCTAGGTGGTACCTAATTCAGTTTGACGATGATATGATCGCTGTCGTAGCAAAACATTACACTACTTTTCTGCCCCAGTTGCGTTTCAAGTTGCCCATGTTCGTTCAGACACTTTCTTTGTCTCCCGTAAATTTCACACGAATATTTGCAATTAACCACGCAAGAATATACTTGTCTTTTCTTTTACGGAAGCTTAAATATCCATCCAGAGATTGTATGATCTGCCGTGACAACTATTTCTAAACTCCTTGAAATTTCATTACATTGTCACAAACATCATTGAACACACTATCTGCTTCGTTATCTCATTACAAAGAGTGATAAATACATGTAGCTCACACATGGTCTCAAAGTGAATAATCATTAAGCGCTATGCCAGTGAAGGATAATTATATGCACGCGATTTGAATTTATATCGTCACAAAGTCCACGCAAACGTCTCTACATAAGACATTCTACGAAATCACCTATGCAAATACCCTTAACTGCATGCCACGCTGAATTCTGAACCCTATGAAAGTCTTGTGACAATGAGTTTTATTCGATAAAAATACGATTTACAACTTTTATAAATTTCCCTCAGTCTGTTGTGCGATACGTCTTTACAAAACATTGCTAAAAACAGTTTAACAAAAAAATATGGAAAATTTTGAGAGCCAGACTTTTCACGTCTCCTGGTGGTGCTAGTGGAACGCTTCCGTGACACCGTCGTGCTCACTAACAAACCTTTCACCAAAAACACATTTTTCCTATATTTCCTATTTCTTCCGGCCATCCAGTTTCGCAAGCTTCCGAATCAAATCAGATCAGTCAACGACTTCAAAATTAGTGTGCAATAGAATTCGACTACTACAACAAGATATACGGCCCATGTATTAAAAAATAAATAAAAAATAAAATCTCTACATCTTCATCTACATACATACTCCGCAATCCACCATACGGTGCGTGGCGGAGGGTACCTCGTACCACAAATAACATCTTCTCTCCCTGTTCCACTCCCGAACAGAACGAGGGAAAAATAACTGCCTATATGCCTCTATACTAGCCCTAATCTCTCTTATTTTTGTGGTCTTTCCGCGAAATGTAAGTTGGCGGTAGTAAAATTGTACTGCAGTCAGCCTCAAATGCTGGTTCTCTAAATTTCCTCAGTAGCGATTCACGAAAAGAACGCCTCCTTTCCTCTAGAGACTCCCAGCCGAATTCCTGAAGCATTTCCGTAACACTCGCGTGATGATCAAACCTACCAGTAATAAATCTAGCAGCCCGCCTCTGAATTGCTTCTATGTCCTCCCTCAATCCGACCTGATAGGGATCCCAACGCTCGAGCAGTACGCAAGAATAGGTCGTAATAGTGTTTTATAAGCGGTCTCCTTTACAGATGAACCACATCTTCCCAAAATTCTACCAATGAACCGAAGACGACTATCCGCCTTCCCCACAACTGCCATTACGTGCTTGTACCACTTCATATCGCTCTACAGTGTTACGCCCAAATATTTAATCGACGTGACTATGTCAAGCGCTACACTACTAATGGAGTATTGAAACATTACAGGATTCTTTTTCCTATTCATCTGCATTAATTTAAATTTATCTATACACTCCTGGAAATTGAAATAAGAACACCGTGAATTCATTGTCCCAGGAAGGGGAAACTTTATTGACACATTCCTGGGGTCAGATACATCACATGATCACACTGACAGAACCACAGGCACATAGACACAGGCAACAGAGCATGCACAATGTCGGCACTAGTACGGTGTATATCCACCTTTCGCAGCAATGCAGGCTGCTATTCTCCCATGGAGACGATCTTAGAGATGCTGGATGTAGTCCTGTGGAACGGCTTGCCATGCCATTTCCACCTGGCGCCTTAGTTGGACCAGCGTTCGTGCTGGACGTGCAGACCGCGTGAGACGACGCTTCATCCAGTCCCAAACATGCTCAATGGGGGACAGATCCGGAGATCTTGCTGGCCAGGGTAGTTGACTTACACCTTCTAGAGCACGTTGGGTGGGGTGGCACGGGATACATGCGGACGTGCATTGTCCTGTTGGAACAGCAAGTTCCCTTGCCGGTCTAGGAATGGTAGAACGATGGGTTCGATGACGGTTTGGATGTACCGTGCACTATTCAGTGTCCCCTCGACGATCACCAGTGGTGTACGGCCAGTGTAGGAGATCGCTCCCCACACCATGATGCCGGGTGTTGGCCCTGTGTGCCTCGGTCGTATGCAGTCCTGATTGTGGCGCTCACCTGCACGGCGCCAAACACGCATACGACCATCATTGGCACCAAGGCAGAAGCGACTCTCATCGCTGAAGACGACACGTCTCCATTCGTCCCTCCATTCACGCCTGTCGCGACACCACTGGAGGCGGGCTGCACGATGTTGGGGCGTGAGCGGAAGACGGCCTAACGGTGTGCGGGACCGTAGCCCAGCTTCATGGAGACGGTTGCGAATGGTCCTCGCCGATACCCCAGGAGCAACAGTGTCCCTAATTTGCTGGGAAGTGGCGGTGCGGTCCCCTACGGCACTGCGTAGGATCCTACGGTCTTGGCGTGCATCCGTGCGTCGCTGTGGTCCGGTCCCAGGTCGACGGGCACGTGCACCTTCCGCCGACCACTGGCGACAACATCGATGTACTGTGGAGATCTCACGCCCCACGTGTTGAGCAATTCGGCGGTACGTCCACCCGGCCTGCCGCATGCCCACTATACGCCCTCGCTCAAAGTCCGTCAACTGCACATACGGTTCACGTCCACGCTGTCGCGGCATGCTACCAGTGTTAAAGACTGCGATGGAGCTCCGTATGCCACGGCAAACTGGCTGACACTGACGGCGGCGGTGCACAAATGCTGCGCAGCTAGCGCCATTCGCCGGCCAACACCGCGGTTCCTGGTGTGTGCGCTGTGCCGTGCGTGTGATCATTGCTTGTACAGCCCTCTCGCAGTGTCCGGAGCAAGTATGGTGGGTCTGACACACCGGTGTCAATGTGTTCTTTTTTCCATTTCCAGGAGTGTATTTAGAATTAGCTGCCATTCTTTACACCAATCACAAATCCTGTCCAAGTCATCTTGTATCCTCCTACAGTCACTCAACGACGACTCCTTCCCGTACAACACAGCATAATCATCAGCAAACAGCCGCACATTGCTATCCACTCTATTCAAAAGATCATTTATGTAGATAGAAAACAACAGCGAACCTAACACACTTCCCTGGGGCACTCCAGATAATACCCTCGCCTCCGATGAACACTCACCATCAACGACAACGTACTGGGTTCTATTACTTAAGAAGTCTTTGAACCACTCACATACTTGGGAACCAATCCCATATGCTCGTGCCTTAGTTAGGAGTCTGCAGTGGGGCACAAAGTCAAACGCTTTCCGGAAGTCAAGCAATATGGCATCCGTCTGATACCCTTCATCCATGGGTTTCAAGATATCATGCGAAAATGGGTGAGTTTGGTGTCAGGCAAATCCAACACCTTCCATGAAAACCCTGACATGATAAGCAAATCCAGTAGTATGTCAAATAGCTCCGAATAAATCGTGACATTAAATTAACCAAGGTAATACGAGTAACGAGTGAGCAAATGGAATACCACAGACTAACACAAGAATGCCTAAATGCATGTCATACCTTCCCACTGTGAGACAGACGCAGTTCCGAGGGGAGAAACGAGAACAGAAGCCGAGAGCAGAACCGTGTTAAGCTGCAAGGCCCTACGATAAGGGACGGACACCCACGTCGCCAGCTAACCACTAGGACCACCCCAGCCACAAGTTGTAGCGTGAGACTTTTTTGCGTCTCTGTTACGTGGCAAACTTTAAAAAACATTGCCCCACCATGAAAAGTATAACGTTTCTCATTGGATAGACAGAATTTTTGTAGGCGGAGCTTAAGGTTAACATTGAGACCCTGATTGGTCAGATGAAAACACAGCCAGATGGTTTTTTTAAACCAACTTCGGTAAAATGTAGTAAGGAGAAGTTAGGAGGGAGTTGCTTCAGACACAGCGAGGTGAGCGGAGCTGTGCTGCCTGCCGCCCCCTGACGAACACCGACAAGGTAATCAACGCACATGATGCCGCATAACAGCGCATAAAGCTTCACTCAGAACTGCAGAAGTCTCATCTGTTACATCCCCGTTTTGCGTAATACTAGTGTCGATCGTCAATTAAAGCTCATGGTATTCATATTTGCTACGTAAGTTAAAATCTGAAACGCAATGACTATTCTGTTACATTATTATTCAGAATCCACATCAGCCACTGTAATTTACGACATGTTAGATAAGTAATTAAAGATAATTGAGGGTCACTGTAGACCATTTTGATAGTTTTCTCTTTCGTGAAACTTAATTTAAACCTAGATAATCGATGTGATATGGCATAGGTCATCCTTCGATCCATTGTAGAACTTGGAAACCCATTCAGGGAATATTCGTTCACATTTTTGTTGAACGCAGTTTGTTTTTACCATCCTGTATTAAAACATTTCCTTTTATCAATAGTGCAATTTATTGTTGAGTGGTACTTAAGTAAATAAATTAGTGAAATCAAAGTGAAGTAGAAATTAGAATATAAATGAAAAACTTGGTTTAGTTTAGAGAGTTACATACTGGCAAACAGTGGGCAAAACAGCAGAACAGAAGAGACAATGACCGTGAAGTCAGCAAGTTCCACATAAGCGGACGCTGTCGATTCAGCCGCCAGGGCATCGCCCGACCGGCTCACGTGTTTCTCAGTTGTCACATGTGAGCAAAGGCCCTCGCCTACATTCCAAGAGCCAATGACCGGCGTTAAGAAGATTCTTCGAGAAGCTTTTCAACGTGACAGAAGAGGCAATGACCGGCTCACGTGTTTCTCAGTCGTCACATGTGATCAAAGGCCCTCGCCTACATTCCAAGAGCCAATGACCGACGTTAAGAAGATTCTTCAAGAAGCTTCTCAACTTGACAGAAGAGGCAATTACCGTGAAGTCGTTCACCTCCAGTAAACTGAAGTGAATAAATACGCGAGATGCAGTGGACCCGACAGATGGAGCCGAGAGACGAAGAAGACGAAGAAGTGAAGAAGCATAGCAGTAGTTTTCAGTCAGTTTCGGTGCTGAAGACCGTCATGCAGGAAGAGACTACATCATGCACAGACGCACCAAGTCCGCCGCTGTAATGGAATAGCAAGCAGCAGCCGCGGCGCCAGAAGTTAAAAGGTATTTGAAGTCTTATTTTTACGTACCCGGGTGACTCGTGAGGACGGGAAGGAGACGGCCTCACATCAGCAGTCACCTGTGAGCTGGGATGAAGATCTGACAGCCGAAGACTGGCAAGCAGGAGTCCGCTGTTCGAGTCCGGGACACTGGCCTTCCCCCGCCGCGCCGCGCCGCGCCGCTCCGCTGGCCGACGCACAACACACGCGGCCGCTTAGAGAAGAGATACACTGGGACTCCACATCCAAGGTATCACGACTTCGCTCTCAATAATTAAACGGGCCACAGCGCGATGCGCGTCTCCAGTCAGCTGGGCGAGACGACGACACGAGATACACACTGCCTCGCGTAATCAGACGCCGCCGCTGCAGCAGCAGAAGGCTTCGCAAACGACACAGCTGCCGCTCTTCGAACCAGAACATCCAGTAAGATACAGTTGTACGAAACTTTCAATAAAAGTTATCTTATGTAAAAATGCTGTTTCATTCTACCTCATACCCGAGCCAAGGAAGAACCCACCCTGCCCACATGTTAAGAGAGAAAAATTAATTTATGTAGTATTTTCACCTTGACATAATGCTTTAGAATGCTCATCTTGACAATTGACTAGCATCAAAAGAGAAAACTCAGTTACATTTACTAGCAGAAATGCTACATTTAGTGCCAGAACTGTTACATTTGGTGTCAGAGAAAAAACCCTTGGCTCAATATGATGTGTGAATGACAGTCACTAAAGGTCCACAGTTAATATTGTTTAATGTGTGAAAGGATAGAGGTTTGCATTTTTTTTTTTTTTTTTGTCATCAATCTACTGACTGGTTTGATGCGGCCCGCCACGGATTCCTTTCCTGTGCCAACATCTTCATCTCAGAGTAGCACTTGCAACCTACGTCCTCAATTATTGTCTTCCTCTACAGTTTTTGCCCTCTACAGCTGTAGTACCATGGAAGTCATTCCCTCATGTCTTAGCAGATGTCCTTTCATCCTGTCCCTTCTCCTTATCAGTGTTTTCCACATATTCCTTTCCTCTCCGATTCTGCGTAGAACCTCCTCATTCCTTACCTTATCAGTCTACCTAATTTTCAACATTCGTCTATAGCACCACATCTCAAATGCTTCGATTCTCTTCTGTTCCGGTTTTCCCACAGTCCATGTTTCACTACCATACAATGCTGTACTCCAGACGTACATCCTCAGAAATTTCTTCCTCAAATTAAGGCCGGTATTTGATATTAGTAGACTTCTCTTGGCCAGAAATGGATTTTTTGCCATAGCGAGTCTGCTTTTGATGTCCTCCTTGCTCCGTCCGTCATTGTTATTTTACTGCCTAGGTAGCAGAATTCCTTAACTTCATTGATTTCGTGACCATCATGCCTGATGTTAAGTTTCTCGCTGTTCTCATTTCTACTACTTCTCATTAGCTTCGTCTTTCTCCGATTTCCTCTCAAACCATACTGTGTACTCATTAGACTGTTCATTCCGTTCAGCAGATCATTTAATTCTTCTTCACTTTCACTCAGGATAGCAATGTCATCAGCGAATCGTATCATTGATATCCTTTCACCTTGTTTTTTAATTCCACTCCTGAACCTTTCTGTTACTTCCATCATTGCTTCCTCGATATACAGATTGAAGAGTAGGGGCGAAAGACTACAACCTTGTCTTACACCCTTCTTAATACAAGCACTTCGTTCTTGATCGTCCACTCTTATTATTCCAGTCTCTCCCTATAGCTTACCCCTACTTTTTTCAGAATCTGTAACAGCTTGCACCATTTTATATTGTTGAACGCTTTTTCCAGGTCGACAAATCCTATGAAAGTGTCTTGATTTTTTTTAGCTTTCCTTCCATTATTAGCCGTAACGTCAGAATTGCCTCTCTCGCCCCTTTACTTTTCCTAAAGCCAAACTCATCGTCACCTAGCGCATTCTCAATTTTCTTTTCCATTCTTCTGTATATTATTCTTGTAAGCAGCTTCGATGCATGAGCTGTTAAGCTGATTGTGCGATAATTCTCGCGCTTGTCAGCTCTTGCCGTCTTCGGCAGTCGTAATATTTTCTTTATTTAGAAGTGTATTTTCTCTCATAATTTTAAGAGTTTGTCGAAAATATTTAAACATCTTTTTCATTCAGTGTAGTAAGATTGAATAACTAATAGTTTGTAAAATGATGACACGAAATCGTACAAAGTCAGAGTCAGCACCACAAGCGGTTTCTACTGATGAAGCTATTCAGAGCTTAGTTAATCAGATAGCACAGCTTAAAAGTGATAATAATGCATTATTTAAAGAGTTGAGTGAGGTTAGGCAAACCAGTTCAATCCCTTCCACCCTAGATTCCTCAGCAGCAGCCTTAGTAACTCCTTTTTCAGGTAAACCTGGCGAGGACACAACAGCCTTTTTTGATGTTTAGTAGCAGCTGCAAAGTTAGGATCATGGTTAGATGAACAGCTCTTACAAATGACAAAGTTAAGATTGCTAGGAGAGGCTAAAGCACACGTATTATACCATGAAGAACTACGGAATGCTCCAACATTTGAGGAATTGAAGAAAGGATTGCTTAAACGTTTTAAAAAACAGAACAGCTGTAGATTTTATAGGGAAAAATTAAACACTATCACTCAGAGGCAAAACGAGTCGTTAGAAAGCTTTGTAGATAGGATCAGAAAAGTTAATATTAACACCTATCAGTTGAGAACTAGTGATGCAGTAAATAAACTTATTTTACAAGAGGCAGAAAATAGAGCTCTGGATACATTTTTACGTGGGTTGCCTCCTGAAACGTCCCGTCGTGTCAGGGCAGAGTTTCCTAAAAATTTAACGGAAGCTGTATCTATGGCGACGGCTTTCGAAGAAATAGACATTGCTACCAGATAGAAGGAGAAGCGAAATGTATTTTCAGCAGGAGTACGATGTTTTAGGTGCGATCGAGAGGGACATATAGCAGAAAACTGCAGACAACCTCAATGCACTAATTGTCAAAGAATAGGTCACACATTCAAGGAATGCAGGTCTAAGAAAGTTTTTGAAAATAGAAATCAGTTAAACTCGAACGGGAATGTCGGAGCCACCGCCAGGCGTTCCCAATAAAATTTCATACCATTAAGGCGAATGTGAAGGCGGAATGCTGGTTGTCTGCTACCATACAGGATAAAGAGGCAAGGATACTGGTGGATACAGGCGCAAACGTATCAATAGTGAGTAATGAACGCATTGGAGAAAAGAAATATGACCTTCCAAGGTATAGATTGAGTGGGGTAGGAGGAGGTACAGTGAAGTCATTAGGACGTACATCATTGATTTTCTATATTCACGGTGTACCATTTCAAGAAGATGTAGAAGTGGTAACAAAGGTAACTAACGGGTACGACGCGATCCTAGGGTAGGATTTCCTGAATAAACATCACGCTAAAATCGACCTCAGACAGCAAATTGTAGAACTTAGCGGAATAGTGTTTCAGCTAGGTGACATCGCTGCAAAGGGCCCGCTGCCGCAAGACTTCCCTAACCGGAAGGCGAAATCAACTACACTGCGTGCAACGTCCTTGAAGGTTGATTCGCAGGATCAGATACCATCTGGCTCAGGAAAACTTTTCTGGATGACCGTTGACCTCGAGGTACCTAGAGATACAGTGTGTCTAATAGAGCCATTAGAGGAAAGTGAGGAATTAGATGTATCACATTGTTTTGTACGTAGGAGTGTTGTACGGGTTCAAGACGTTGAGGGAGAAAGAAAAGTACCGGTACATATTGACTATTTCGGAGTGGAGGACAAAGAGTTGCATAAGGGAATATTAGTAGCTACAGTCAGTACTTTTGAAGAAGAAGATTTCATTTGGTCAGATATTGATGATGGTCAGAAACCAGACGCCTATAAAACCGCATTACGCCAGAAGATTGAGCATTTGAAAGGAAATGATAGAGACACGATAGAAGCAGTTTTAGTTGAGTTCCAAGATTTATTTAATGCAGAAGGTCCACTGCCAGCAACAGATATCACACAGCATAGGATCCCAACAGGAAATAGCCCCCCAGTTTATAGGAAGCCTTATAGAGTTCCGCATCACTTACAGCCAGTACTGGATGAATTTTTAGAACAGTATCTAAAAGATGGGATTATAGAATATTCTGATTCGCCTTATAATTCAAGTATCGTAATTATTCCAAAGAAGTCTCCCGACGGTACGAAACGATATAGATTTTGTTGTGGCTACAGGCACCTTAACAAACAATCTATCTCAGATATTTATCCTCTTCCAAACATTACAGATATCATTGACAGTTTGGGTAACAGTAAATACTTTTCAACAATCGATTTACGTAGCGGATATCATTAATTGGAAGTTGCACCTGAAGATAGGTGTAAAACAGCATTTTCTACCCCTGGAGGCAATTTAAAAGAATGCCTTTCGGTTTGAAAAATGCACCAGCAACTTTTCAAAGACTACTTGATGGAGTATTGCGAGGACTCAAAACTCAGCAATGTTGTGTAGATCTAGACGATATTATTGTATTCTCCAAAGACATTAATGAACATGCTGTGCGTTTGCGTAATGCTTTTCAGAGACTTAGAAAGGCTAAAATAACATTAAATATGGAAAAATGTAGTTTTGCATTGACGGAGGTTACATACCTAGGGCATGTCATTAGTGAAAAAGGAATTAAAACAGATCCTCGATTAATTTCGGCTGTTGAGGACTTCCCAACACCACAACACGTTAAAGAAGTACAAAGTTTCATTGGTCTCGCATCGCATTACCGAAAATATGTTCAAAATTTTGCTGAAATTGCCCGACCCTTAACCCAATTATTGAAAAAGGGTGCGAAATTTCATTGGTCTTAAGATTGTGAATCAGCATTTCAAACCCTTAAAGATAAGTTAACACACAGTCCAGTATTAGCCTACCCAGATTATATCAAAGAAATTATTTTATCCTGTGACGGAAGTGGTCATTCAGTAGGAGTTGTTTTGAGTCAGAATATTAATGGCGTGGAACACCTCATAGCTTACGCTTCGAGACAACTAACAACAGCAGAAAGAAATTATTCCACAACGTAGAAAGAATTGTTAAGTGTTATTTATGGCATCAAATACTTTAAATGCTACTTGTATGGTAGGAAATTCAAGGTTATTACAGACCAAGCAGCTTTAAAATGGTTGCTTGGGTTAAAGGATCCATCTAGTAGTCTCACCCGTTGGGCCCTACGTCTTTCCGAAATGGATTTCGAAGTTATCCATAAACCAGGCAAAAAACACACGAATGCAGATTGTCTAAGTCGGAAAATAGCACTTTTGGAAACAACAGGCCGAGATACTGAGAACTGGAGAAAGGCACAAGATGGGGATACAGAATGCAAAAAATACGCAACTCAAAAACAATTTTGCTTCGAAGATGGTGTATTATGCCGTAAAACAAAACTTGGACCGCGAATTGTTGTTCCCCAACACCTTAGACAAGAAATAATGGCAGAGGCCCAGGATCATATCCTTCCAGGACACGGTGGACAGTGGACAACCGAAAGACATGTAGCAGAGCGATTTTGGTGGCAAACCAGAAAGCAGGATGTTGCGCAGTACGTTCGTAATTGCATTGCGTGCGCACAACGAGCTGAACTTTCTCGTTCAAAAATACCCTTACAGATGCTCCCCGAGGCTTCATGTCCATTTCAAATCTGTGGACTGGATCTCTACGGGCCATTTCATAAAACACCTGCTGGTAATAAGTATGTTCGTACAATTACAGATCACTTTTCACGCTATCTAGCTATGGTGAGTCTCCCAGATCAGCAAGCAAATACAGTTGCCCAAGCTTTAGTTAACAACTGGATACTTAAATTTGGCGTACCTGAAGCTATTATCACAGATCAGGGATCTAATTTTATGTCTGAATTAATGAAACAGCTCTGCCACTTACTAAAAATACGTAAATTACGCGCAACTCCGTTACACCCTCAGTGCAACGGACGCACAGAAAGAGTTCATCGGACAATTGGCAAGATGCTTAGTTATTATATTAAGGAACAACATTCTAATTGGGATACGTATTTACCAATAATGGTGTCGGTATACAACGCCAAAACGCATGAAGCAACTGACATGTCACCTTATGAAGTGGTCTATGGGAGAAAAAGAAATTTGTAACAAACTACAGAGGTCCTTATCAAATTATTGAGATCACATCACCAGTCAACGTTAAACTGCAACTGCCCACCCGAACTACTGTTGTCCATGCAAGTCGTTTAAAACCTTTTAAGGGCGCTCCAGATGTAATTCCTTCAACAATAGTGTCTGCTTTTCCGAAGGGTGGAGGTAGTTCCCGAAAAGGAAAGAGAGTGGCCACGCTGGCACAACATACAGGCATGGCACCATACAATCTTCGACCAAGAGTGCGAATGTCCTAGTGTAATCTCAGTAGACTGTGGATAGTATACAAATGTAGATAATTAATAAATGATAATGGTTTATTTTTTAAAAAAAAAAGGTTGAACGTAGATTGATGTAGGTCTTGTAGTTAACAACGTATTTCTTATTTCCTTTGTTTTTGTTTTTACTAGGCTGGTAGGTCCATAAGCATGTTGTTTGCTTTTTTCAGAAAACGCCATGCAAGCATTTCCTACACAAAACCTATCCTACCTCAATGACTCCCTTGACAGTTCCCTTCTGAAGTCATTAGATATGTTCATGAACTCCCAGCAAGGCAAAATTGATGCCAATGTTATGATGCAACATGTCTTAAAATTAAAAAGTGAACACAAAACTAAAATTGTAATGCTAGGAACGGGTATATGTGGAACCTTTGTGTTGGTGTTTCTGCTTTGTACAGTTTTCTTTTATTTAAGACGAAAAAATTAGCTAATTATAATATACCACTTCATCAAATACCTGTTCATTGGATACCACACTTAACTGGTGTACTTCAGTGGTTACTTTTCAGCATTAGTGTATTAATTTTGTTTATTGTACTTCACTCTTTACTAAACAGTCTTATGTTAAAGTAAACAACACTGCAGAATAGATATTCTAGCATTAATATATGGCAGATTAAACAGGTATTGCTATGTAACTTTCTAAGTGAATAATCTATTTTTGCTTATTCATTGTCATCAAGATTTGTTACACTCATTATAACCATTTATGTGTGAACCATGTGATTCATGAGCATACAGTGCTTTTGTAAAGTGATAAAGTATTTTCAATATACTTAATGTGTAACGTGTATAATCTTCTAAGTCGAGAGTTTTCATTGCTTGTGTTAGTGCTTTTGCCGTGTGGAGAGTGGAGAAATGTTGAGTGGTAAATTCGAGGGCGAATTTCTCCGAAGGGTGGAGGAATGTTGGGTGGTACTTAAGTAAATAAATTAGTGAAATCAAAGTGAAGTAGAAATTAGAAGATAAATAAAAAACTTAGTTTAGTTTAGAGAGTTACATACTGGCAAACAGTGGGCAGAACAGCAGAACAGAAGAGACAATGACCGTGAAGTCAGCAAGTTCCACATAAGCGGACGCTGTCGATTCAGCCATCAGGGCATCGCCCGACCGGCTCACGTGTTTCTCAGTTGTCACATGTGAGCAAAAGCCCTCGCCTACATTCCAAGAGCCAATGACCGTCGTTAAGAAGATTCTTCGAGAAGCTTTTCAACGTGACAGAAGAGGCAATGACCGGCTCACATGTTTCTCAGTCGTCACATGTGATCAAAGGCCCTCGCCTACATTCCAAGAGCCAATGACCGACGTTAAGAAGATTCTTCAAGAAGCTTCTCAACTTGACAGAAGAGGCAATTACCGTGAAGTCGTTCACCTCCAGTAAACTGAAGTGAATAAATACGCGAGATGCAGTGGGCCCGACAGATGGAGCCGAGAGACGAAGAAGACGAAGAAGTGAAGAAGCATAGCAGTAGTTTTCAGTCAGTTTCGGTGCTGAAGACCGTCATGCAGGAAGAGACTACATCATGCACAGACGCACCAAGTCCGCCGCTGTAATGGAATAGCAAGCAGCAGCCGCGGCGCCAGAAGTTAAAAGGTATTTGAAGTCTTATTTTTACGTACCCGGGTGACTCGTGAGGACGGGAAGGAGACGGCCTCACATCAGCAGTCACCTGTGAGCTGGGATGAAGATCTGACAGCCGAAGACTGGCAAGCAGGAGTCCGTTGTTCGAATCCGGGACACTGGCCTTCCCCCGCCGCGCCGCGCCGCTCCGCAGGCCGACGCACAACACATGCGGCCGCTTAGAGAAGAGATACACTGGGACTCCACATCCAAGGTATCACCATCCGCTGCACGACTTCGCTCTCAATAATTAAACGGGCCACAGCGCGATGCGCGTCTCCAGTCAGCTGGGCGAGACGACGACACGAGATACACACTGCCTCGCGTAATCAGACGCCGCCGCTGCAGCAGCAGAACGCTTCGCAAACGACACAGCTGCCGCTCTTCGAACCAGAACATCCAGTAAGATACAGTTGTACGAAACTTTCAATAAAAGTTATCTTATGTAAAAATGCTGTTTCATTCTACCTCATACCCGAGCCAAGGAAGAACCCACCCTGCCCACATGTTGTTAAGAGAGAAAAATTAATTTATGTAGTATTTTCACCCTGACATAATGCTTTAGAATGCTCATGCTGACAATTGACTAGCATCAAAAGAGAAAACTCAGTTACATTTACTAGCAGAAGTGCTACATTTAGTGCCAGAACTGTTACATTATAAACAATGTTTTGTGAGTAGAATCAAATTTCCAATGGTAGACTTAACTGCCTTTTTCGACGTTATTTTACCAGCTAACTAAAAATAGGAAAGCCTTGAACCCCTTCCACTAAATTTAGTTAGTATTAAGATTCTTTTACAGGGAGTGCAGTGGATCTGACGCTGAAATCATTAAGTATTTGGTTATATCATCGCTAGTCTCACTGAACTCTTCTGAACTCTATATGTCATGTGTGGTCTGGCGTCTCCTTACCAGCAACAGGTCCCAGGTTCAAACTAATCAATTCCCTAAAAAACACGCTCAGAGCGTCGTTGCTCAAAAGTGGTAGGGAGACTCGATATAGAACAACAGACACCACGCAGAATGTTAGAAGTTGCGTTTCGCAGGAGCGATGCTTTCTAAAGCTGTGCTGGTGCATGGACAGCAACTTCTCTGTCTCAAGGAATTTCATTATATTCGAACTGAAAATATGTTCGGGAATCCTGCAACAAACCGATGTTAAGGATATTGGTTTGTAATTTTGAGGATCCGTCCTTCTACCCTTCTTATATACAGGCGTCACTTGCGCTTTTCTCCAGTCGCTCGGGACTATACAGGGGGCAAGAGATTTGCGATAAATGCGAGCTAAGTAAGGAGCCGATGCAGTAGAGCACTCTCTGTAAAACCGAATTGGAATCCGATCAGGACCTGGCGATTTATTTATTTTCAACCCATTCAGCTGCTTCACAACCCCAGGGATGTCTATCACTATGTCCTCCACATGGGAATCTGTAGGAGACTCAAACGGCGGTATGCTTGTACGATCCTCCTGCGTGAAAGATTTCTCAAATACTAAATTTAAAATTTCAGCTTTCCTTTTGCTGTCTTCCGTTGCCAGGCCAGACTGATCGGTGAGTGACTGGATGGAAGCCTTCGACCCGCTTACCGATTTTACGAAAGACCAGAATTTCCTTGGGTTTTCAGCAAGATATTTTGCTAAGGTATGACGGTGGTAGTGGTTGAATGTTTCGCGCATCGCTCTTTTTATAGCAGCACGAATCTCTTCTAACTTTTGCCTGACCTCATTCTCCCGATCTTTCTTGTACCGCGGGTGCAACTGTCTTTGCTTCCTGAGCATTCTCCGCATTGCGCTGTTAAACCACGGTGGCTCTTTTCCGTCCGTAACCCACTTTTTCGGCACATACTTATCCAATGCGTGATTTACAATGTGTTTAAAATTTACCCACAATTCTTCCACTTCCATCGTACCCGAAGTAAATGAAGTCTATTCATTTACTAAGTGGGATGCTAACAACTGATTATCTGCTCTTTCTATTAAGAATACACTCCTAGCCTTCTTGACCGACTTTTTAACTTTCGTAACCATAGTTGTAATTACAACATCATGATCACTAATCCCTGTCAACACTGACACCGTCGATGAGGTTTGGTCTGTTCGTGGCTACCAGATCTAAAATATTTCCATTACGCGTTGGCTGTCGATTTAGCTGCTTAAGACAGTTTTCCGATAATGTGTTCAAAAGTACATCACGCCACGGCTTGTCTGTACCACCTGTAATGAATCCATATACATCCCAGTCTATGCTAGGTAGGTTGAAGTCGCCTCCAACTAATATAGCATGATCCGCGTACTTCTGCGATACAGAATGTAGACTCCCTTTGAATGATTCTAGAACTGTCACGGTGGAACCTGGTGGCCGGTAATAACACTCCACAATTAACTTTATTTCCCCTAGCCCTGTTAAACGTGTCCAGATAACTTCACAATCCCACTCTACTTCGACCTCAGTAGACAATATTTTTGTCAACTGCAATGAAGCCACCATCTCCTACGGTGTCTAATCTGTCTTTCTGATACACGTTCCAACCCTCACTAAATATTTCAGAACTTCCTATCTCAGGCTTCAGCCAGGTCTCACTCCCGAGAATAATTTGCGCGCCACACGCTTCCAAAAGGGCAGTAAATTGAGGAACTTTATTCCGAACACACTGAAAATTTACTGCTAATATCTTGATAGCTGAAGTGTCTTTACACTGAGCGCGTCCTGATTTCCCTGCCTGCACGTCGACTGGTGAGCGTTCATCAGGACATCTCTCACTACTACCTAGCCTAAAAAAAAACCATGTGCACGCCACAAGTACTCTGCTACCAGAGTAGCCGCTTCCTTTGTGTAGTGCATCCCTGACCTATCTAGGGGCGTCCTACAATTCCCCACCCAATAGCGCAAGTCTAGAAATCTGCCTCAGATTCGAGAATCAATAGCACCGTGAAAAGGAAACAAACAGAAATAGTGACCTAGTACATGATACGGCAGATTTCTAGTTCCGTTTGTATTGTATTTCAAATTTATTTACTTTTAGTGTTAGAACTTTTTTAACTGTGGAAGTTGAGTAAAAAAACAAAAAACCATCAAAAGCTGAAGTGACATAGGACTGAAAATGGATGTTTGAAAGTTGTTCTATGGTCAGCATTTCCCGAACAGATATAAAACGGGGACTTTCATCTACATCATCTACAAACTGATGAATTAGCACCTGGATACTCATCAGAGGAATATTAGGATGCGGAAGAAGAACCAAGAGTAAGCTCACACTTAAATTAGACTCGTTTCAAACATACAAACTGTATTTTTGGTATTTTTGTGTAATTTGTCTCCAATTTATTCGAAGGTTAATTTTCTGGCGAACATTCCTGTATCTTATTTCGTTAACAACGTTTTGAAATCAGAAAGTAACATTTCCATTTTCGGTTTGCTTGTTAACTTCCAATCTTCTGTTAGACCAGTGTGGATATTTTTTAATTGTGGCTTAAAACATCAAATTGCAGTTTTCGATCGCACAGCCGCGGGAGCATCCAAGGAGCCGTCAGCAACAACCAGATGGTGCTCATTTTCTGAAGATGACTTCTTCATGAAATTGAAACCTGTCAGTAATAAAATATTATTACGATCTAGGCTGCTGTTTTAACCCAGTTGTAGCGCCAGGTCGATATTACTCCTCTGGGCTATGTTGTCCCAATTTACGGTTTTTAATTCAGTCTATAAAACTATTAAGTGGTTATTTTTCATTCAAATAACTATGTGGGACAAGACTTAGCAGTTACTTTCTTTTGTGCCTTTTCTTCTTAAGTAAAGAGCAATCCCATATTTACTAAACAGCGGCCACATTGTCGTAATGCTTTCAGAAAGGCAAATCGTAAACTATTGAAAGACCACAGTGAATCAGATTGTCGGCTGCTGATCTGCCAGGAGCCGTCGGAAGCTCCCTGGGCAGAGCACTTTACAGCGTCTGCGAATCCTCACAATCCCGTAATTCAGCGATCTTCTGGGCCCTCTCTGTCCACGCAATCCAATTACAGTATTCCTGGCCTCGCCGCCGTCGCAGCCCTGCAGATCCAAGCTTAAACCTGAAAACCCCGAACATACCTCTAAGCCTTTCTAAAGGAGTAACATCTTCGTAAACTGGTAGCGCATTTGTTCAGTCTTACGCTAAATTTTAAGCGAGATTGAAGTTTACATTAATTTCGGTTGAACGTTGTACGAGTTTTCGGTCTGAATTCACTATGACAGATTTATTTTTAAGCCACCAGCTGAATGATTGCAGGGCTTGCACATTAATTTCAGTTCCACAACAATTTTTAAGTATTCTTCTATTTAAATTTAACTTTGTTTTTGTGTTTAGACTAATGTGTTGATCGTTTTTGTTGCTGCCTTTTTCACTTCTCTTTCAATTATTATTTCCTTATTTGATAAATTTTATACTCAATGTGTCCTTGCTTGTTCAAACACTTTTTTTTTCCACGCCTTCCTCGTACACATATCGATCGTTTTTGTATCCAACAGAATACATGTGTATTACATAGTGTCAAGTGACTGTGTCGCCCATCTTCTCACCAAAATTATTGATTCTATTTTTTCAATATTTCTTGCTGCGAAGTTGCATTTCTCTTCAGTTACTCACTGCTGGTTGTTACAGGTGGACGAAGGGCTACAGATCTGACCATGCAAGTTATGAACAGCAGTATTTTTATTTACACCTTTCATTTCATCATAATGTAAGTTTAACATCGCTGTTTCTTCAATCTAATATTTTGTGGGTAATTTTTGCTGTTCCTTTATCTGGTTCTAAGACAATGACGAATGGCGTCCCTTCCATGGCTCTCAGCTCTCATAACAGCAGTCTAGTGACTGTGCAAATTATAGATATCCTTTCACTCGCTGTAATTCGTGTGGTGATACCAGAAGTACACCACATCACACACCTAAGGGTGGCTTACATGTAAACGTAGATGTTGCATGGTTGAGGGAGCTGCTTCAAGATGTCGCAGGGTGCTTCATTGTGTAACCTCCTGACACCTGATTTCCCTTATAATGGACATTGAGTTACCTCTCCTGCTATGAAATATTCTTCATTTTCAGTCGTAGTACCTGTGATCCATTTGAATGCACAGTATGTTGTAGCCCTCTGGCTGCAGAAAACATTCGTGCAAATCAATGACGTGGGTCTATTGACCAGACAATGAGAGTAGTAATTTCTGTGGTGAAACGGTACGATCAATAGCCTGCAATAACTGCATCTACCAAGACTAGGAAGCAGCTTATGGATCAATGTAATAGATTGTCGAAGAATGATGAGAAGTACATTCACGTTTCTCGTCCAGATGTAATAGACTGCTGCATTAAAAGTACGGATGGCGTAGACATGTTTGACATGTTAATTATCTATTATAGGATCAGGATCAGAACCAGAAAATGGCTTGTAAAGACTGTTTTTCACATCATAGCTTTGGGAATCGCAAATAGCTGGATTCAGTACACGACTGGCCGAATTAAGAATGATGAGCTAAAGATGAGTACCTACAGTACCTTGATTTAAAATTAAGTACTGCAGAATTTTTTAGAGGCCAAGAGGATCAACATTCTGAAGAAGAAGATGAGGACTCAAGTCCTAAAAGGAAACGACTATTGCCCAGAGTCATGCTCACCTGCTGAAGGCTATTTACGAGAAATGGCTGAGTTGTAAAACAGCATTAGGTGTAAGAACATTCTCTTCACGAAGAAAACCAAAATAAAGTGCCACGGCTGTTCACCTATCTTCCGTCTAACATCTTAGAAAAACTGTTTGTGTAAGTATCATCAGAAGAAATTATCACAATTCATCAGTCAATGATGTACGTGATATCTGCCAGTTAAGACTGTATTGTGAGTAGACTAACTATAAAGTATTTTTTCCATTTTTTTTCTAATACTTATTTACGTGTCACCAAGACCGAGTGGCCACTGTAATGGACACACCTGAAAATCGCGAATTTCTATTAAAAATTTTAAACCTTTTGTATTTTCCTTACACTAACTTCTCTTTAACAGCTCCATAAAATGTGTTTAAAAAAATCGATGATAATTGCCAGCAGGTTTCCGGAGGATGTAGCATCATTAGCGGACTGGTAAAGACTTCACGCGTAATTTGACAAACGAACTACAACAGCAGCTGACTGAAAGCTTATGAAATGGGTATGAGAAGTTATGCTTATTGATTATAAAGATGACACTGTTATTGTGACATGTCAAAAGAGAATAGTATTATTTGAAATATCGTTACGGCAGTCTGTTTCGTCTTGACATATTGACTCAGTGGCCGTTTTGTAAATAAAATGTATTACATGTATGTGACATAATTATGATGCGTTGCTCATATGTGTCCTTTAGAACCTTATGTTGTAGTGCAGCAAAGCTGATGCATGGGCGAAATTCAGATTTGAGTGGTAAAGAAGCTATCTAAACCATGTAGATAGTTTGAGCAGTTCGAGCGACAAAGACTACTTTGATAACTGCTGGCCACGAGAAGAAGAGACGAACCCCATCTAAAAGTTGACTTAATTGTTAAAAGTAATGGTATTGCTATAACTTGTTTCGTAAACAGTTCCTAAATGGTTTCACATCGGATTAGATCAGTCGTGGTTCAATTAACTATTCCTAAGGGAGAATCAACGTAGAAGAGCCTCGCTGAACTGGGTTTTATCACGGAGAAAAAGAAGATAGATTATAAAAAGGAATGTTATCGAGATTGAAATATTTGTTAAATAATTATAAATATTTTCTGTGGATTTATGTCATGTTAGTACCGAAGGGGTTGTGAGTGTAGCATTATTCACTATAAGCAAAGAATTCGGTATAATTAGTGGATATTTTAACAGTATCCGTTACGTATATAAAGTCATAATAGTAGCCTATACATTGATGTGCTAGCTTTAATTGTAACACTAGCATCCACTCTAAACTTGCGGCTATACACGTACAAACAAAGTGTCCAAGAACACTGGTGTCTGTGATCACTGTCGATTCAGATGCGATCCCCTTTTGAGCTTAGAAAACGCTGACTGCGGAATAATATTACAACATTTAAATATTTTAAAGTATTACGTACTGCTTACGGCAAAGGAACAGTTCAGAAATAATGATTGAATCAGCCTGACGATCTCTGGCGTAAAGCAGTATATGTGAAGCAATTTATTGTGGACATAACATTACTGAAAAAGACTGGCCTGCCCAGAGTTCCGACCCTAACCCAATGGAACACCTGTGGGATGAGTCGGAACATCAGCATCGCTCCACGCCCTAGCGTCTAACATCAGTATCGAAAACTCTAAGACGTATGACCTGTTTTAAAACATCAGGTAACAGGCCTATAATGTTGCAATAAATAAATAAGTAAAATCAGTACCTCTCCAGACACGTCATTAAAAGTGTCCCTAATACAGTTCAAGCCATTATACAGTCGGAAGGTTTTCGCACCCGATATTAATGTCGACTGACACGTATCCTGAAAGTTACAAGTCTAGTTACTTCCAAAATTATTATTGCATCATTGGTTCACACCTTACCGTGACTCACTTTACGAGTTGTACTCGCTGTACTTCCTACACGCAGCTATGTCTTTCTGTTTACCCAATTTTCTCTTTGAATTATTAAGTCAGCATCTCCACATAACGAAGAAGAAAAGTTGCGCTCTAGAATTTTAGCATTATCGATCACAGCTTTGCCGGCCGATGTGGCCGAGCGGTTCTAGGCGCTTCAGTCTGGAACCGTGCGACCGCTCCAGTCGCAGTTTCTAATCCAGCCTCGGGCATGGATGTGTTTGATGTCCTTAGGTTAGTTAGGTTTGAGTAGTTCTAAGTTCTAGGGGACTGATGACCTCAGCTGTTAAGTCCCATAGTGCTCAGAGCCATTTGAACCATTTGATCACAGCTTGTGGCACATACCTTTTTTTGGTAGCAGAATGTTGGTTGGGCGTTCGAACTGTAAGCATTAGTGCAATAACCAGATACGTCCGCTTTTAGCCGAATAAAAGATTTTTCTAGCAGTGCATAGCTGGTAAATTGCTCAATCGTATGCTGAAACACTGAGAGTTGCTCTTGGGATCACTGCACGGAAACATAGGGAATGGACTTCTCCACACCGCGTGTTTGGGGGGAAGAATCAGATATGTCCATGAATTGCCTTCACATTGCACTGAACAGATTGTGGAATGTGAAGTGCGTCCAAGAAGTTCACTGTGGTTGATGTTACACAAAATCCATTTTTAGATTTCTCGTCCCACCTAAAAATGCTTTTTCGGTCTAACATTAAAAGTACTGATAACGACAAGTTTACTATTTCAAAGGACTGATTATTTGAATACGCTATTGCACGCAAGCATATAGATAGTTGTACTGCATCTTCATCACGACTTACACATGTTTAAAATGAATCTTTCGCTACCTGAGCCAGTGTAGGCGGAAAACCATTTACCGTATGGGTAACGAACTTTATAGGAAATATTTTCAGACAGTGCGCCGCAAGACCTGCGTTGTTGGTAGCGTTTGCGTCATGACTTGCGGTTGGGCGCCGGTACGGGTACAGTGACGTAGGGTTGAAACGCAAGATCAGTGTGTATTACAGTTGGCGACAGTCAGCCTGGGTGTGGACAAAGTAAGCAAGGCTTCATTCGTAAAGCTGTTCTATCGAACCAACAGCAAAGTGCAGCTGCTCCTCGTGAGTATCGACGCATTAAAGAGATACGGAGAGTTCCTCTTCCCGAGCTGGGGTTGAAGAACATGGTTTGGAAGTCCGAATTAACTGGCGAATTGGTAATTGCGCTTTGAAAAGATCGACTTCCAACTGAGCCACAAATTGTTGAAGAAGTTACTGTTGTTGTGGCAGAGAATGGTATGCACAATGTGCAATCTTCAAGCAGTGCGCGAGCTTTGTAACGACAGTTAAACATTCCATGGACCAACGCTCAAAAAGTGCTTCGAAAAATTTGAAAATGTATAGGCACAAACATCACATTGCTCACCAACTTTTGCCACGTGATACAGACATTCGAGTAGACTTTGCTCTTACATTTCTTGCTAGGGTTTAAGTTGACGACATATGGTCTTTGAATATGACAATTGTTGCATTTGTACACCATGAATTGAGTAACGTTTGTGACCTGGATCGTAAACATGGTACGCAGTTAAGGAACGTTACCCTCATGTGGAAATTCAAATGCGTTTCTTTCAGTAGTTTATTTAGTATTTCTCTTCCGCATGTCCACAAAACTTCATTGTCCTACGATCAATCGTTTTTCATGGGGGTTCCTCCAACGTAGCGAAAATTTAATTACAACCACCTGCATCTAGCATAATTTCGTCGTTTAGAAAGCCTCAACCACATTGACTTTTGCTGAAGAAATGCTATACAATGCGCCTCAGCTAGTCAAATCCGAGAAACATAAAAATGTCATGAAACTCGACGCGAAATAGGTGACGTACTCAGACATAGAACGTGCTAATACTGTTGTCAGTGACAGAACTTTCACAGATGCTAACTATTTTTTTTCTTTTTTTTTTTTGGGAGGGGTATCATTTTTCTCTTCCGCAATTTTCAGATTCCTCATAATATTATCTACTGATGATTGTTACTTTTTAGTAACTTGCTTATTTATGTGACACATTCAAAAAACAAAGCTGTTTAGTGCAAGAGCGTGTAACACCACAGCTCTTATGCTGTATGGATTTATTTTTTTTTTTTTTTTTGCTTTATTTAATGTTACATTGTTGATCTTCTGTAAATGTGATTGAATCGATAACATAAAATTGTATACTGCTTTCTTTATATAAACTTTGATGTCATGTTTTGGTTCTATGCAAAGTAGTGTATCTGCAGTTTATATTCTTTGACCCATTTGGAGGGAACAAAACTTGCTGTACATGATTGTAATTTTGTGTGAATAATTTTTTGTAGAGATGTCAATATGTGTAAATGTTCTGTTTTATTTAATATATTTGTTTGCTGTTATGTAAACTGCTGACCTTCACTTAGGGTTCTTAGTTAATTCGTATGTAAAAGGTGCAGTGGTTCCCCTCAGGAACGGAACTGTGTAGCGCGCGCAAATTGTGGTTGGCCTAGGTGGAAAAGGTGGAACAGATATTGAGTCGGAGATGAGCCAGCAGTCGGAAAGGAGCTACGAGTCTGTGCACTGCCATTATAAAGGTGCATATTGTGCTGATTCAGAGAGAGGCTTTTCCTGCTTCTTTCCAAGGCCTCGGATGGGTGGATAAATAGCTGGAACTATTCTGTAATTTGTATTTATCATCGCCACCAAGAAATGACAGAGTCCAGCAATTCTACCTGCAATTCCACCTACCAACATGCAGTTGCCACCACATTGCGCAATCATTGTATCGGAATACTGCATTGATGTACAGTGAAGGATCAGCCTAATGGATGTGTTAGTGTGCTGAAATATAAGGTAATTCATATCTGAATTTATGTACTTACCTTGATTTTACTCATCATAACACCTCTCAGGGTCCTCTCCGTTTGAATTAAAGTGATTACCGAGTGTCCTTACTGCAAGTACATTGAAACTCAGTTTTTTAAATAATGCCTCTTGAACTTATTAAAAAGATAGTTAAAGCTAATGTGGTAACAGTGAGTTAAAGCAAATGTTATTTGTCCAAAAATAATTTTCCTATTAAAACTGCTATTTAAAGTGCTGTTGCTAACTTCAAAAGTAAAAGTTCTTAAGACTGAGGCTTATAAAGTAAATGAACACATTATTGTCTGTAGTAAATTCTAAAAGGTGATTCAGTTTCTTGCAGTTTGGTCAGTATTGTGTTTCGCTGTAGTAAAAGTGAGAAAGCTGCAGTTGTGAAACAGTATATATTCATGTTTGCTAAGTGTTTGTGTATCTTGTGTATTAGAAGTGCATGTTAATAGTAATGTTTACGGTATTTCTTATAATTTGCAAATAGTTCGTGCTGCTCCAGTTGTCAGCTTCAATCTTAAAACATATGTGTGTCAGAGTTCATTGCAGTCAGGTGTGGCTGTCTAGGTTGTGTTTGTCCGTTTCAGTTACTTATACCTGCTTTCTTAACCGAGAACGTTAATCTTTCTCTTGCCTAATTAGGCTGGCGACCGTTTCCCTTATTCTATAAACAGTATAGCTAAACAAAATTTTGTTTGTCACTATTCCAATATTAACGTAATTCTGACTTTCATTTCCGATAAGCCACTTCCATTAGGAACAATACGGTCAATTTAACAAAATTCCTCTCAGAGGATAACACTGCTCTGTTGCTTTGTGCCATAGTTGCTTTTACAAAATTCTTTTATGTTACAACCTGCTTCTAGCATTGAGGTTATGGTACAGTAGTAGCAGAGAGGGAGTGTTATACGTGGCGCCGCGTGACAGGACGTTGTTCAATTTGCACCTACAAACGGAAAAAATTATAAGTAGTTAGCATTTTACAAACATTGAGTGAACATAAAACGTCCAGCGGCACGAACCTGTGCATTACTTGACAGAACTAGTAGTGAAAGTTCAGTTTAAATTAAAAATAAAAGGTATCAGTACTTAATAATAGCTAAAATGGACAGGAAATTAGAAATAAATGGAGACACGCGAGAGCAGAATGCAACCGAGAGCAGTTCAGGCAGCACGCCAACAGATGGCATGACGCGCGAGTTAAATTACGTACGTTATCACGCAGACGTTAATAAACAGATCGAAGCTATGTGTGTAGCGCGTACTAAGCAAGACAATGTAGGCGATGTTGTCGAAGACAGTGGCTATGCTGATGAATCGAGGGATATTATTGAATCACCAAAAACAGAAAGGGGTGTGGGATTTGAACACGAAAATGCAGTAGAATGTATAAGTGAAAAGACACCAGATCTGACTGATTTACTTAGAATACTGTCTGCATAATTTGCAGCGCAAAATGACAATATCAAGGCACAAACTGCAGCGCGAAATGACAGTATCAATGACAATATTAAGACACAAATTGCAGCACACAGTGACAATATTAATGCACAAATCGCAGCACTGGGGCAACAAAATGTAGAACAAAGTAAACAAATCGAAATGCAGGGTACCAGACTTAGTAAACAAATTGAAGAAGTCAACTCAAGGGTAGGAACAGTGAGTAAGGAAATCAAAAGTATTAAAAGCGAAATTACTGTCATCAATGGCAATATTGCCAATGTACAAGGACAAATTGATGACATTAACGAAAGATTTGACTCTGAAGTAATTAAAATTCAAGATCAAATTGAACCCTTAGTCTGTACTAAGGTTGACGAAAAGGTATTCGGTATTAAATCCGGAATACAAACTGAATGTTACGCGGAATTTGCACAGATTAAACAATCTGTAACAGAAACAAGCAGAGCTCTAACCAAACAGATTGTTACTTGCGAAAAGAAGTGTGAACATAACGCTTCACAAATCCAAGGCAAAGTGTATGACTTGGAAAGAAAAATACAATCAGTACCTACACATTTTACTGAAAAAATTCCCTTCAGTAAAATATTAGAGAGCGAGAAAAAATTCGACCCAGCAAAGAGACATAACGGCTGGCACCCCCTAGACTTTGTAAAGAATTGCGAAAGAAATTTTCCTGAATATTTGTCTGACTAGGAAAAAATTAATGTTGTAATCAGTGCATTAACGGGAGAAGCAAAAAGGTGGGGGTTGAATCTTGATACTAACCAGATGTCTTTTGAAACCTTCAAACAAAAATTTATTGACGAATACTGGTCAGAACAAAAACAAGACCAGTTGTGGCGTGAATTTCTAATGGCCAGGTTGTATGACATCAGAGGTAGGCAAACCATGAAAGAATTCTGCGAATCATGGTACAGAAAACTGATACATTTGAAGGCTAGAAGAACTGAAGCTGAGATCGTTTGGGTTCTTTGGCAGAAACTGCCTGAGGATTCGAAACGACATGTTGGGAGTACACACAGTAGTTTTTCTGCGTTCTTGGAAAGAGTAGAGGATGAAGATCACTGGCGAAGAAATCGCGAGTACCGTCCCCATAATAACAATAATTATTTGCGAGGAAGTAATGACCAAGCTGAACGACAGGAAAACGATGGATTTCGTGTAAACACGATTCAAAGAGGTCGTGCGAGAGGCAGGGGAAATTATACTACGCGCGGCAGAGGATACATAGCATGGAATTCCCAAACTAGAGACAAAATGGAAAACTAAAAACCGCGTGTGTTACGGGCCGGATTCACGCGGAAACCGGTTTTGGGCCCAAAGAAAAGATGCCAAATATTAGATTCGAGAAGGAAAGATGTAAACTATGGGGCAGGAAGGTTAAGGGCGCGCCTATAGCAGACGGGCGCGGAGTGATACATAGTGGCGTTCCCAGTGCGAAGTCACGTGACCGTTCGTGCTCAGGCCAGCGGTTGCCGAAGCAGCGTACATTGCACTAGAGATGGGCAAAACTGTTCTTTTCAGAGATTGGATCAGAACTGTTCACTCCCTGAAATGAATTAGCTCTTTTTCATGACTCACCACTCATTTACAATATAAAATAAATGGAAGGCACATTGCCCTTTAAACTTGGTTTATTCCAGTACTATACCTGTATTTTGATCTTATTTGATCCTATTTTGAAGTAACACAGATAATGAGTAAGAATTTTGTATTGTTTATTGAAATTTCCACGATATGACAAAGTTTTTGATTATTGATTTATTTTGCACTATCGTGGTTTTTTGGGTGATCGGAAAATGTTGTAACCTGATATTTACATTAACAATATATTTGGCTATAACGTATTAAAATTTCATTAACCTCATACAAATACATCACAAGCCATATATTTTTAAAGTGAACGTTTCCTTTCGAAGACGCCTAAAATCGCAAAATCCGTACCAGAATAAGAAAAAAAATATATAAATTTGACTGTAAAACGAAAGTGCTGCATACAGCCTTACGCAGAATAAAACAAGGAAAATATTGGTGTATCACATTTTGCGATACGTTTATCGGTTCGCTCGTAATTAAAGCGTAAATTCGAGTGTCTATAATAAAAATCCTATAGTAAGAGGAGTCATCAGGAACCTAATCTAATCAGTTTAAACAAATAAAAATAAAATAAAAACAATTGATGTATACATAACATAATAATGTAATATACATAGCGGCATTACTACGAAGAACAATATCCAGTGGGGACGAACTCCGATGCAGAGGCGCTGAGTCGAGCAGGTCGAGCCGCGAGCTGTATTACTGCGTGAGCTGAGACCGCAGAGACCACAGTGACACCTGAGTCGCTTTGCTCGACGCTCTGGCTAGAGTCTAGACGGTGGGGCGAGCGTTGAGCGGGCGAGTTCCGAGGGAGGGGGTAGCGGTGAACTCACCCGCTCCGAGACAAATAGTTCGTTCCCTTGCGAGCGGGCTTTTGCAAGTAGTTCCTATGTTATCCGCTAGGTGGCTCTCTGTCCTGTTGCTCGCATCAACTGCCCAGAGGGCAGGACGTGCGACTGAAACGATCGCCGACAGAGTGCGATGCGAAGTTACGCTGCGCCAGACACTGTGCGGCAGACGACGCACAGAGACGCCACGGCATATGTGAAACACAAAATCCAATGGGGCACTGCGCAATGCAGGCAGCCAAGGTAGAAGCAGGGCAGAGGCCGGCGCTGGCTGTGTTGTGTGGCGTGCACTGTGCTGTGACCAGCAGAGGCGCTGCTGATATGCTCCGTCTCTCTCTCTCTCTCTCTCTCTCTCTGCCGTGGGAAACGTTTGGAGCTACCGTTCTTTTTTTCTGAATCACTGATTGTTCACTCCTTTGAAAGATTGAACTCTATGAATTAGTTCAAGAGCGGATCCCCCATCTCTACATTGCACTTGGCAGCAGACACAAATGGCAGACGTCAGAACAAGATGGCTGCCGTAGAGAGAGACAGAAGAGGCGGGATCGGACACTTCCGATGGCCGGTTTCAGTAGTAGATGAATGTAGAAATGAAAATAAAGTTAATATGTAATATGATAATGATAACTCGGTATCGGAATCGTGTGAAAAGACTTTATTAAAGAATAAAAGGGAGCCAGAAAAGGCGAGTGAAAAGGAGAACATTTGTACTGTTAATAATGTGTATGAGGTAAAAGACGTAGATGTGGGGGAGGCTGTGATGAATAAAGAGGAAAGGGAGGTAGAATATGACACGCAAAAGACGTGTGCACAATTAATAATAGGTAAAAATGAGGTAGAGGAGGACGTTAGTAATCATGACATTATGAGCAGTGCAGATGAAATTATTGTTGATGGAAAGGTGTTTAATAGTTTTGATGCAGAAGGGTCTAGTAAGAATTTCGCACGATTACCTGAAAATGACAGCATGGGAGAAAATGAAATGAAAGTTATTGAAGTATGTGACGATTATACTAAGTATGAAGTTAAGGCTGAAATCGTTCAAAGTGATATAACAGAAGTGCCTGACTGTCCAAACGATGTGCATTATGTAGAAAAGGAGTTGGAAAACGAAGTGGCTGAGACATCTAGTGATAATCTGCCTCACTGTCTAAAAGTTGCTTTCCTGCTCGAATCTGATAACGAAATAGTACCTAGTGATAGCTCAGACGAAGGAGAGACGACAGATTCAGATACAGATAAGTTTTCGGAGGTCGACAAACATAATTATACCTTTACAGAAAGAGGTTACGAAAAAATTAACGACATATTTTCGAAACAAAATCCGGAATGTGTAACTGAAACAAAACCGAAAGAGCCGCCAGATGATACTATATTAGGGCGGGCTTTACTAAATGGAATGACAGAAATAGATTTACAGAAACCTAAAGAATGTTCAGAGATAAATATAGTAGACCATGAACTGTTAAAGATCTGTAAAGATGTAGAGGTCCACAAACCCAAAAAGCCACCTGATATACAACTGAAATCAGTAGGTAATATTTCCTGGAAAGACATTATGGTTGAGCAGGATTTATTATGGGAAGAACAGGAGGAAAAGGAACAGAAAATTGTTAAACAAACTATAATACCTGTAAATGTTTGTAACACTGAACTGCAAGTACTTTTAGACACAGGATCCCAAATCAGTGCCATATCAGAATCTTTCTTTGATCATATTTCATGTAAACCAGGGTTAGTAATAATATCTGTTAGTGGAGTGAAAATTATAGGAGCTACTGGTAGGTCCAGCAAGCCCATTCAAAAACAAGTATTGATGGACTTTGAAATAGGAAGTCAAAAATTTGAACATGATTTTTTAGTGGTCCCTGAACTAAGTGCTGAAATGATTCTAGGTATTGATTGGCTAGACAAGGAAAAAGTAATTTTAGATTGTGGTAGTGGAACTGTTAAGATTAATAGGGAAACCAAAACAATAGAAATTAAGTTTGAAGGTGACAACCAGGTCCAAGCTGTGAATATAGAACCCATTTTATTAAAAATAGAATCTGAAAATGATATTTTATCCCAACTATATGAAATATACCATGTGAGAGGTTTATTGCAGGATGATCAAAAAACTGACAGTTTTAGGGAAATTGTTGATGTTATCCAAGAAATATCATGTAAACAGAAAGATGATTTATTTAATATCTTGAATAGCAATAAGAAAGTGTTCTCCGATAAACCGGGTGTCGTAAATAATTTTGAATACCGTATGGATATCCTGGAACATGAACCATTCTTTATCAGACCATATCCAATACCTATAGCTAAGAAAGAGGCAGTACAAGCTGAAATTGATAAAATGTTGGAATGGGGGGTAATAGAAAGAAGCAATAGTGAATACAATAGTCCACTTATTATAGTCAACAAAAAGGATGGAGGTGTAAGAGTAGTCATTGATGCACAGACATTGAATAAAATTGTCAGGAGAGAAGTAGATAGGCCTGAAAGTTTAGATGATTTATTACAAAAGTTTCATAATGTGAAATATCTAACCAGTTTAGACCTTACTGCTGGATATTGGCAGATCCCATTACACAACGATTCTAGGAAATATACAGCTTTTTTGTTTGCAGGAAAATGTTACCAATACAAAGTTGTACCATTTGGTTTGAATACTTCTGTTTCTGTTTTCATTAGGGCTTTGGATTCTTTGTGCCAGATTGACTGTATATGTGGATGACCTATTGATTGCTACTGATAACTGGGAAGAACATTGTGACCTGTTAAACAAAACCCTTATTGCTCTTCAAGCAGGGGGCATGACATTAAAGTTAAAAAAGTGTGAATTTGTGAGACAAGAAATTAAGTTTTTAGGACACATAATAACCACATCTGGGATTAGCAAGGACCCAGAAAAGCTTAATGCTATTGAAAAGTGCCCTCCTCCAAAGAACAGGAAACAGTTGAAAGCGTTTTTAGGTCTTTGCGGGTTTTACCGCAAATTTGTGAAAGGGCAAGCTTTTAACAGCCCACATTTGAATAGCTTGTTAAAGAAAAATAGTGTATATATTTGGACATCTGAATGTCAGGAAGATTTTGAAAATTTGAAAACTGAGTTAGTAAGGGAAAACATTTTGCATCATCCAGTTTTAAGTGAGCCATTCCACATGATTACGGACAGCAGTGATTATGGTATTGGTGTTGAAATATTTCAGGAAAACACAGAATCTGGGGAAACTGAACATAATACCATTGCTTTTGCTAGTAGAACTTTAACTAAATATGAGAAAACTATACTATTTCAGAGAAGGAGGCTTTAGCAATCATTTGGGGATTAAAGAAATTTAGGAATTATTTATGGGGACATAAAACTATAATTCATACAGACCACAAGGCATTAACCTTTTTAAAAAACTGTCGACAGTTTACCGGCAGGTTGAGTCGATGGGCACTGTACTTACAACTGTTTGATTATGAGATATTATACATTAAAGGTAGTGACAATTATGTAGCTGATGCTTTACCCATGGTTGCCTGAGGGTATGAACAACTTACCAAGGAAATGTAATGAAGATGGCAAATTTCATATATGATATATTAAGGAGGTTCCAGGTAGGAAAAGAATAGAGCAAATTTGTAAAAGCATGAGGTTCCACCAGAATGAGGATGAAATATGGAAGTCAGTGAAGGTTAATTTTAGTAATCCTAATTACCCACAAATCTGCAGATTTTACAAAATATTTAATGGAATTTTATATAGGAGAAAGAATACCAGCACTGAAGAATGGAAGGTGTGTTGGCCTAGGCAATTTGAAACTGAAGTGATTGATTATTTTCAACTTGCCTTAGGGCATTGTGGTCCCAAGAAGTGTATCGAAAAATTAACTGATGTGGTTGTGATTAATGTAGGTGCTACTAAGAAAATTACTGAGAGAATAAGATTTTGTGATGTATGTCAGAGGGCAAAAGTAACAAATAAAATAAATCAAGGTTTCATGCAGAATACAGTACCAGAGGACACATTAGAATTATTGTCAGTGGATTTGTATGGTCCTTTACCTAAAACCTTAGGTAATTGGTCTTACATTGTTGTAGTATTGGAAGTGTTCTCCAAATTTATTAAATTATATCCAATCAGAAAAGCCACTGCTAAAGCAGTCTTTAGCAAGATGACTGAGTATTTTAACACCATTGGTAAACCTAAAGCAGTTTTGTCTGATAATGGACCACAGTTTATCTCAAAAATCTGGAAGGAAGGCATGAAGCAACATGATGTTCAAGTTAAATATATTTCAGCTTACCACCCGGCTAGTAACCCTGTCGAAAGATATATGCGAGAATTAGGAAGGTTAGGTAGAACCTACTGTCACCATAACCATAAGGCTTGGGGCAGATTTGTAAGTGACTTTGAAAAGACCATGAACACCTTATACCATGAAACCACAGGTTTTACCCCTGAAGAAATTCTGTTGGACCGTAAAAGTAAAAGTATTATTGGAGAGATCTTGCAATTCCCCCCTATTGTAGGAATTAACCTGCATGAGAAAAAAGAGTTAGTTAAGAAAAGAATGAAAGAGAAAGCGGCCGCTAGATCTAAAAGGCATGATAATAACCTCAAAACAACTAAATTTAAACTTGGAGATTATGTTTTAGTGAAGACCCATGAAAAATCTAGTGAAATTAATAATGAAATTTCTAAATTCAAATACATTTACAATGGGCCTTTTGAAGTGCAAGGAACTCCACATGCAAATGCTTATTTTCTTGTGTACCCTAGGTCAAGAAAGCCTTTAGGAGTTAGAAATATAGTTGACCTGAAAAAGTATGTCCACAGAAACCAATGATGAATGAAATGTATAGCCTCAGGGGACATGCACTCTTTGCATTGTCAGGTGCCTGACGAGCACCAGGAACCCGTCATTGTCAGCACTACTTCCATTTCTTTTCGTGCTGCCAACCTTCCTCTTCATCATTCAGAACTTTTACTATCTTCTTTCCTTCTTCTCTATCAGAGTGTATTGAATAGTGTGGAAATAATGTAGAATACTATGTATTGTTTGTGGACAAATAAATGGATAAATAATATAGGTACACTAGAAAATGGCAAAGAATAATGAAAGTATAGTGGGTACTGTAAAGGAAAAATGTAATGGAAAAGCAATTGGAAAGAGAAATATGGATAAGAAAAGGTAAGACTACTGAAAACAAGGTAAATTAATACTATAATATAATTAAATGTTAATGTTTTTGAGAAAAAAGGGGCAAATATGGTGTTGAAAAACTGTATATGTTTTTAAAACTGAGGAGATGAACCTGGCTAAGGTATGTGAAATAGATATGAGATGTATATGTCTTGTGCCACAAAAAGGGTTGGCAGAAATCACTTGCAATAGGATATGAAATTATTGTCCTGATCTTTATGTATGTAATGACCTAACTGTGTGTGAAAAAAGCAATGGTAAAGGAGTAGTAAGAAATTCTTAATCCTGACGTGAGCCCAAGTATGACATTTAAAGTTTTCTTGATTAATGTATATGTTACCTAATGTTGTCATTTGAAAAGAAATGGTTTTGTTGCCAGTGTCTAATTACTGTTTCAAAGTTGCAGGTTTTATGTTTTATACCATTAATACAATTGGTAACAAAGATGTGACATAATGATGAAAAACCTAAAGATGATGACAAAAACCGCTCAAAATATGTTGTTGGGCAGCAAAACAAGACAAAAGAATAAGAATTTTGTGGTCCTGAAGCTAAGGACTACAAAATATACTACGTGAGCAGTAGCCAAAGGGCTTGCCATTGTGGGGCAAGAAGTTGATAAGTGGTCACGAACTGCCAAACCTAGAGGATGGGGCAGTGTGTCAACTTAAAAAGGTGTTTTTTTTTTGTGTGTGTGTTCTTAATCTAAATTGTATTTTGTGTCTAAATGTTATAGGTAAAGACTGCCAAACCAATAATGGGCAGAATGTGTAACATGGACTGCTAGTGCTGAGGCAAGCAGTGAACTAAGTTAGGTTTTTTGAGCAATATGTTATAAACTGACTATTCTTATTGAAGTCAGTGAAAAGTTATTAGAAAATATATATGCATTCTTATTTAAAAGGATGTAGATGTTTTTGATTCTAGGTTTTTTTAAATAACTTAAAGTTTTGGACTGCCTTGTTTTAAAACACAGCAGTGATGATTAAAGATAGGCTCTGAATATGTTAGTGTGTTTATGTGCAACAAATATTTTGGACTGCTATTAATGAAGAGCAGCTTTAAAGTTAATTATTTTGAAACAACCTTGCAAAGTTACTTTGGTATTTAAAGAGTCAGTTGGAAAAAGGTTTCCATAGCTGTTTGTGTAAATATTTGTACATATGTGGATGCAAACTGATATTTTCAATATTTCATTAATTGCTGAACCTTGTAAAATGTACTGTGATCATTAATATGCCTGTGTGTCTGTGAAATTTTACATTCTTTTAAAAATATTGAAAGACTAACTTCTGTTTTGCTAAGTTAAAATGATCTGTGTTGTTGTATATGTGTATTTTCTTTATTTTATTTGAAGGCTATACCATATTCTACTAATATGCAGATTAATTTTGTACTGATTGCCCATCAATTGAACTGTGTGTGTATGAAATGAACATGCTTAAAAGTAACTTGTGTAATGATGCAAAATTAGTTTCCTTCAACCAGTGTGAAATTGAAAATTGATTTAGATGTTTTATTTTGAAAATATTTTGGAAGAATGGTATGAAGTTTCTTAGTGTATATACTGTATGTTTGTAATATGTATGTTTTTTTTTTGTCCCAACTAAAGTTGGATGGAATAATTTAATTTTTTTTCACAACCAGCACCACTTAGGTGTTATGGATGTTTCCTTGAAGTATCCCTGAAGGGAAACTTCAACGAAACATGGGGCATGTGTAACACCACAGCTCTTATGCTGTATGTATTTATTTTGTTTTTTTGCTTTATTTAATGTTACATTGTTGATCTTCTGTAAATGTGATTGAATCGATAACATAAAATTGTATACTGCTTTCTTTATATAAACTTTGATGTCATGTTTTGGTTCTATGCAAAGTAGTGTATCTGCAGTTTATATTCTTTGTCCCATTTGGAGGGAACAAAACTTGCTGTATATGATTGTAATTTTGTGTGAATAATTTTTTGTAGAGATGTCAATATGTGTAAATGTTCTGTTTTATTTAATATATTTGTTTGCTGTTATGTAAACTGCTGACCTTCACTTAGGGTTCTTAGTTAATTCGTATGTAAAAGGTGCAGTGGTTCCCCTCAGGAATGGAACTGTATAGCACGCGCAAATTGTGGTTGGCCTAGGTGGAAAAGGTGGAACAGATATCGAGTCGGAGACGAGCCAGCAGTCGGAAAGGAGCTACGAGTCTGTGCACTGCCATTATAAAGGTGCATATTGTGCTGATTCAGAGAGAGGCTTTTCCTGCTTCTTTCCAAGGCCTCGGATGGGTGGATAAATAGCTGGAACTATTCTGTAATTTGTATTTATCATCGCCACCAAGAAATGACAGAGTCCAGCAATTCTACCTGCAATTCCACCTACCAACATGCAGTTGCCACCACATTGCGCAATCATTGTATCAGAATACTGCATTGATGTACAGTGAAGGATCAGCCTAATGGATGTGTTAGTGTGCTGAAATATAAGGTAATTCATATCTGAATTTATGTACCTACCTTGATTTTACTCCTCATCATAACACCTCTCAGGGTCCTCTCCGTTTGAATTAAAGTGATTACCGAGTGTCCTTACTGAAAGTACATTGAAACTCAGTTTTTTAAATAATGCCTCTTGAACTTATTAAGAAGATAGTTAAAGCTAATGTGGTAACAGTGAGTTAAAGCAAATGTTATTTGTCCAAAAATAATTTTCCTATTAAAACTGCTATTTAAAGTGCTGTTGCTAACTTCAAAAGTAAAAGTTCTTAAGACTGAGGCTTATAAAGTAAATGAACACATTATTGTCTGTAGTAAATTCTAAAAGGTGATTCAGTTTCTTGCAATTTGGTCAGTATTGTGTTTCGCTGTAGTAAAAGTGAGAAAGCTGCAGTTGTGAAACAGTATATATTCATGTTTGCTAAGTGTTTGTGTATCTTGTGTATTAGAAGTGCATGTTAATAGTAATGTTTACGGTATTTCTTATAATTTTGCAAATAGTTCGTGCTGCTCCAGTTGTCAGCTTCAATCTTAAAACATATGTGTGTCAGAGTTCACTGCAGTCAGGTGTGGCTCTCTAGGTTCTGTTCGTCCGTTTCAGTTACTTATACCTGCTTTCTTAAACGAGAACGTTAATCTTTCTCTTGCCTAATTAGGCTGGCGACCGTTTCCCTTATTCTGTAAACAGTATAGCTAAACAAAATTTTGTTTGTCACTATTCCAGTATTAACGTAATTCTGACTTTCATTTCCGATAAGCCACTTCCATTAGGAACAATACGGTCAATTTAACAAAATTCCTCTCAGAGGGTAACACTGCTCTGTTGCTTTGTGCCATAGTTGCTTTTACAAAATTCTTTTATGTTACAACCTGCTTCTAGCATTGAGGTTATGGTACAGTAGTAGCAGAGAGGGAGTCTTATAAGCGATTTAAATCCATTTTTTTTTAATTTCTGCAAACATCCTGACATATCTTTCCTGCTAACGTAATGAGATATTACGGTCTGCTGGTAGCTTAAATATATGTTGGGAAACACAAGACCGATAATTCTTTCTTTTTTGCAATTAGTGGAAAGTGTGTGTTTTACTTGTAATTAAATACACTTGACTTACCTGGTTATTACAGCAATGCCTCAAGTTATTGAAATAAGCCAGTTTTGGTTGCGAATTGTTTTACTTAATTATTGGAAATGACGCGTTTCCCCCTTGTAGGGCATCTTCAGATTAAACTAGTGGTGTAAAATAGCATTGTGAGGAGTAGGTACATTAAATACGGTGGGCTTGGGGTAGAACGAGGCAACACTCCAGGCTGTGTCTCTAGAAATAACAATAATCCGTCCCCTAATGCCAGCATATGGCATTAAGATAAAAATTATAAGGAAAAGTCGGCCTATCTTCATTGGGTAAATAAAAACATAATGGGCCTGAAACCGGGAATAAAATGCCAAAGAAGAACTGCAATTCTACTGGAAGGCCAATTATGACAGATCAAGAAAAATATTTAAAAGATCTTACATACTTTAAACCTTTGTTCAGTAGCTGCAGATCTTGTGTCTTGAACTCTGTCTTAGATTTACAACCCGCTCGGAAAAGGGAAAATGCTCTGTTGTACTGGCTTATTGCTTCTTAGTGTGGCGGTAACCAGTTTCGGGTGCTGCTGTTGTTGTTGTTGTCTTCAGTCCATAGACTGGTTTGATGCAGCTCTCTATGCTACCATATCCTGTGCAAGCTTCTTCGTCTCCCAATACCTATCGCAACCTACATCCTTCAGAATCTGCTTAGTGTATTCATCTTTTGGTCTCCCTCTACGATTTTTACCCTCCACGCTGCCCTTCAGTACTAAATTGGTGATCCCTTGATGCCCCAGAACATGTCCTACCAACTGATCCCGCATTATAGACAAGTTGTACCCCAAATTCCTCTTCTCCCCAATTCTATTCAGTACCTCGTCATTAGTTACGTGATTTGTCAGTCTAATCTTCAGCATTCTTCTGTAGCACCACATTTCGCAAACCTCTATTCTCTTCTTGTTTAAACTATTTATCGTCCATGTTTTACATCCACACAGGGCTACACACCATACAAATACTTTCAGAAAAGACTTCCTGACACTTTAATCCATACTCTATCTTAACAAATTTCTCTTCTTTAGAAACGCTTTCCTCGCCATTGCCAGTCTACATTTTATATTCTCTCTACATCATGAGTTATTTTGCTCCCCAAATAGCAAAACTCATCTACTACTTTAAATGTCATTTCCTATTCTAATTCCCTCAGCATCACCTGATTTAATTAGTCTGCAATCCATTATCCTCGTTTTGCTTTTGTTGATGTTCATCTTCTATCCACCTTTCAGGACACTGTCCGTTCCATTCAATTGCTCTTGCAGGTCCTTTGCTGTCTCTGACAGAACTACAGTGTCATCGAAAAACCTCAAAGTTTTAATTTCTTCTCCATGGATTTTAATTCCTACTCCAAATTTTTCTTTTGTTCACTGCTAGCTCAATATACACATTGAATAACATCGGGGATAGGCTGCAACAATGTCCCACTCCCTTCCCAACCACTGCTTCCCTTTCATGCCCCTCAGCTATTGTAACTGCCATCTCGTTTCTGTACAAATTTTAACCAGCCTTTCGTTCCCTGGATTTGACCTCCACCACTTACAGAATTTGGAAGAGAATATTCCAGTTAACATTGTCAAAAGTTTTCTCTACGTCTACAAATACTAGAAACGTAAGTTTGCCTTTCCTTAATCTATTTTCTAAGATAAGTCGTAGGGTCAGTATTGCCTCACATGTTCCAACATTTCTATGGAATCCAAACTGATCTTCCCCAAGGCTAGCTTCTACCAGTTTTTCCATTCGTCTGTAAAGAATTCGTATTAGTATTTTGCAGCCGTGACTTATTAAACTGACAGTTCGGTAATTTTCACACCTGTCAACACCTGCTTTCTTTGGGATCGGAGTCGTCATATTCTTCTTGAAGTCTGAGGGTATTTCGCCTGTCTCGTACATCTTGCTCACCAGATGGTAGAGTTTTGTCAGGACTGGCTCTCCCAAGGCTGTCAGTAGTTCTAATGGAATGTTGTCTACTCCCGGGGCCTTGTTTCGACTCAGGTCTTCCTGAGATCTGTCAAACTCGTCACGCAGTATCTTATCTCCCAGTTCATCTTCATCTGCGTTCTCTTCCATTTCCATTATTTTGCCCTCAAGTACTGTACATCGCCCTTGTATAGACCGTCTACGTACTCCTTCCGCCTTTCTTCTTTCTCTACTTTGCTTGGAACTGATTTTCCATCTGAGCTCTTGACATTCATACAAGTGGTTCTCTTTGTCCAAAGGTCTCTTTCGTTTTCCTGTAAACAATATCTTACCCCTAGTGATATATGCCACAACATCACTACATATGTCTACCAGCCATCCCTGCTTAGCCATTTTGTACTTCCTGTCGATCTCGTTTTTGAGACGATTGTATTCCGTTTCACTTGCTTCTTTTACTGCACTTTTATATTTTCCTGTTTCCAACAATTAAATCCAGTGTCTCTTCTATTACCCAAGGACTTCTACTAGCCATGGTCTTTTTTACTCACTTGATGCTCTACTGCGTTCACTACTTCATTTCTCAAAGCTATCCATTCTTATTCTGCTGTATTTATTTCCCCTGTTCTTGTCAGTCGTTCCATAATACTCTCTAACTTGCTGTTCTTTCAGTTCATCATGGTCCCATCTCCCTAAATTCCTACCTTTTTGCAATTTCTTCAGTTTTAGTATGCAGTTCATAACCAATAAATTGTGGTCAGAGTCCATATGCTCCTGGAAATGCCTTACAATGTAAAATCTGGTTCCTAAATCTCTGTCTTACAATTATATAATCTCCCTGAAACCTTTCAGTGCCTCCAGGCCTCTTCCACGTATACAACCTTCTTTTATGATTCTTGAACTAAGTGTTAGCTACGATTAAGTTATGCTCTGTGAAAAATTCCACCAGGTGGCTTCCTCTTTTATTCCTTAGCCGCAATCCATATTCACCTACTACGTTTCCTTCTCTTCCTTTTACTACTATCGAGTTCCAGTCACCCATGACTATTAAATTTTCGTCTCCCTTCACTACGTGAATGATTTATTTATCTCATCATACATTTATTCAATCTCTTCGCCATCTGCGTAGCTAGTTGGCATATCAACTTGTACTACTGGGATAGGTGTGGGCTTCGTGTCTATCTTGGCTACAATAATGGGTTCACTATTCTGTCCGTAGTAGCTTACTCGCGCTCCTATTTTTTTATTCATTATTAAACTTATTCCTGTATTACCCATATTTGATTTTGTATTTATAACCCTGTATTCACCTGACCGGAAGTCTTGTTCCTCGTGCCACCAAACTTCACTAATTCCCTCTGTATCTAACTTTAACCTATCCATTTCCCTTTTTAGATTTTCTAATCTACCGGCCCGATTAAGGAATCTGACATTCCACGTTCCGATCCGCAGAACGCCAGTTTTCTTTCTCCTGATAACGACGTGCTCCTGAGTAGTCCTCGCCCGGAGATCCGAATGGGGGCTATTTTACCTCCGGAATATTTTACCCAAAAGGACGCCATCACCATTTAACCATTAAATCTGCATGCCCTCGGGGAAAATTACGGCTGTAGTTTCCTCTTGCTTTCAGCCGTTCGCAGTACCAGCACAGCGAGGCCGTTGTGGTTAACGTTACAAGACCAGATCAGTCAATCATCCAGAATGTTGCCCCTGCTGCTACTGAAAAGGCTGCTGCCCCTCTTCAGCAACCACACGTTTGTCTGGCCTTTCAACATATACCCCTCCGTTGTGGTTGCACCTACGGTACGGCTATCTGTATCGCTGAGGCACGCAAGCCTCCCCACCAACGGCACGGTCTATAGTTCTTGTGGCTGTAGCTACGGTTAGCTTATGCAATTTCAGAGCATGTGTCTGAGCCATCGACATTCCATGTTTCCAAATATTTAACGATTCTGCGTAAATTATTTAAAAGATCACAGGTTAACATCTTTACAGCAGTATATGTACTTATGCCTCATATTGTTATTTTTCATCTGAAGATGCCCCACAAGGGCGGAATAACTCTTTGCCAATCAACAGATAAAACAGTTTACAGCAAAGGCTGTCTTATTTCAAGAAACCAATTGTTGCACCAGGCGCCGAGTTGTGTTGTGCTTCAGCTGTGTTGTCCAGACCGAGCAGTGACTCGAGAACAGTGAGCTCCGCTTCCACTGTGAGCTCACTGTTAGCACTGGCACACGCCGAATAACAGACGCGGTGAGCCGTAGTTCCGAGACACTGTAGTTGCTTACGAGGCAGCACACAGGACCTCCCGCGACGCTTCGCGTCTCATTCCGCAGCACCTCGAATACCAGACGAGGCAATAAAGCGGCGCGGGACTAAATGCAGATCTCTCGAGCAGCCAGCCAGCAGGCGACGAGGTCGTAAACAGTGCGGGTTCTCGCTTCCCGGAAGCAGCCGGCGGGGCGGAATTTCATTAGGCAGGACGGCGCCAGAGAGGCACCCGCGGCATCCTGCATCCTGCCGTGCCGGAACAGGTGAGGCATCCCGCCCCCGCCGCGCGCGGGACCGCCGCCGCGGCCGACGTGTGACGCCAGCAGGTGGCGCAAGCGGGGATCAGGAGGGACCCGCCGCTGGCAGCCCTGGCGCAAGGCAAGGCGAGGAGGCGCCACGTAAATGTGCCGCGTAGTTTGGATTATTTGTACGACGGCGTGAACCACAGCAATATACCCTACTGGCCATTAAAATTGCTACACCAAGAAGAAATGCAGATGATAAAAGGGTATTCATTGGACAAATACACTCCTGGAAATTGAAATAAACCGAGTGAGGTGGCGCAGTGGTTAGACACTGGACTCGCATTCGGGAGGACGACGGTTCAATCCCGCGTCCGGCCATCCTGATTTAGGTTTTCCGTGATTTCCCTAAATCGCTCCAGGCAAATGCCGGGATGGTTCCTTTCAAAGGGCACGGCCGTCTTCCTGCCCCCGTCCTTCCCTAATCCGATGAGACCTATGACCTCGCTGTCTGGTCTCCTTCCGCAAAACAACCAACCAACCAAATTGAAATAAGAACACCGTGAATTCATTGTCCCAGGAAGGGGAAACTTTATTGACACATTCCTGGGGTCAGATACATCACATGATCACACTGACAGAACCACAGGCACATAGACACAGGCAACAGAGCATGCACAATGTCGGCACTAGTACAGTGTATATCCACCTTTCGCAGCAATGCAGGCTGCTATTCTCCCATGGAGACGATCGTAGAGATGCTGGATGTAGTCCTGTGGAACGGCTTGCCATGCCATTTCCACCTGGCGCCTCAGTTGGACCAGCGTTCGTTCTGGACGTGCAGACCGCGTGAGACGACGCTTCATCCAGTCCCAAACATGCTCAATGGGGGACAGATCCGGAGATCTTGCTGGCCAGGGTAGTTGACTTACACCTTCTAGAGCACGTTGGGTGGCACGGGATACATGCGGACGTGCATTGTCCTGTTGGAACAGCAAGTTCCCTTGCCGGTCTAGGAATGGTAGAACGATGGGTTCGATGACGGTTTGGATGTACCGTGCACTATTCAGTGTCCCCTCGACGATCACCAGTGGTGTACGGCCAGTGTAGGAGATCGCTCCCCACACCATGATGCCGGGTGTTGGCCCTGTGTGCCTCGGTCGTATGCAGTCCTGATTGTGGCGCTCACCTGCACGGCGCCAAACACGCATACGACCATCATTGGCACCAAGGCAGAAGCGACTCTCATCGCTGAAGACGACACGTCTCCATTCGTCCCTCCATTCACGCCTGTCGCGACACCACTGGAGGCGGGCTGCACGATGTTGGGGCGTGAGCGGAAGACGGCCTAACGGTGTGCGGGACCGTAGCCCAGCTTCATGGAGACGGTTGCAAATGGTCCTCGCCGATACCCCAGGAGCAACAGTGTCCCTAATTTGCTGGGAAGTGGCGGTGCGGTCCCCTACGGCACTGCAGGATCCTACGGTCTTGGCGTGCATCCGTGCGTCGCTGCGGTCCGGTCCCAGGTCGACGGGCACGTGCACCTTCCGCCGACCACTGGCGACAACATCGATGTACTGTGGAGACCTCACGCCCCACGTGTTGAGCAATTCGGCGGTACGTCCACCCGGCCTGCCGCATGCCCACTATACGCCCTCGCTCAAAGTCCGTCAACTGCACATACGGTTCACGTCCACGCTGTCGCGGCATGCAACCAGTGTTAAAGACTGCAATGGAGCTCCGTATGCCACGGCAAACTGGCTGACACTGATGGCGGCGGTGCACAAATGCTGCGCAGCTAGCGCCATTCGAAGGCCAACACCGCGGTTCCTGGTGTGTCCGCTGTGCCGTGCGTGTGATCATTGCTTGTACAGCCCTCTCGCAGTGTCCGGAGCAAGTATGGTGGGTCTGACACACCGGTGTCAATGTGTTCTTTTTTCCATTTCCAGGAGTGTATATCATACTAGATCTGACATGTCATTACATTTCCATGCATATTGGGTGCATAGATCCCGAGAAATCAGTACCCAGAACAACCGCTTCTGGCCGTAATAACGGCCTTGATAAGGCTGGGCATTGAGTCCAACAGAGCTTGGATGGCGTGTACAGGCACAGCTGCCCATGCAGCTTTAACACGATACCACAGTTCATCAAGAGCAGTGACTGGCGTATTGTGACGAGCCAGTTGCTCGGCCACCGTTGACCAGACGTTCTCAATTGGTGAGAGATCTGGAGAATGTGCTGGCCAGGGCAGCAGTCTAACATTTTCTGTACCCAGAAAGGCCCGTACAGGACCTGCAACATGCGGTCGTGCATTATCCTGCAGAAATGTAAGATTTCGCAGGGATCCAATGAAGGGTATAGCCACGGGTCGTAACACATCTGAAATGTAACGTCCACTGTTCAAAGTGCCATCATTGCGAACTACAGGTGACCGAGACGCGTAATCAATGGCACCCCATTCCATCCCGCCGGATGATACGCCAGTATGGCGATGACGAATACACCCTTCCGATGTGCGTTCACCGTGATGTCACCAAACACGGATGGGACCATCACGTTGCTGTAAACAGAACCTGGATTCATCCGAAAAAATGACGTTTTGCCATTCGTGCACCCAGGTTCGTCGTTGAGTACACCACCGCAGACGCTCCTGTCTGTGATGCAGCGTCAAGGGTAACCGCAGCCATGATCTCAGAGCTGACAGTCCATGCTGCTGCAAACGTCGTCGAACTGTTCGTGCAGATGGTTGTTGTCCTGCAAACGTCCCCATCTGTTGACTCAGGGATCGAGACGTGGCTGCACGATCCGTTACAGCCATGCGGATAAGATGCCTGTCATCTCGACTGCTAGTGATACGAGGCCGTTGGGATCCAGTACGGCGTTCCGTATTACCCTCATGAACCCACCGATTCCATATTCTGCTAACAGTCATTGGATCTCGACCAACGCGAGCAGCAATATCGCGATACGATAAACCGCAATCGCAATAGGCTACAATCCGACCTTTGTTAAAGTCGGAAACGTGATGGTACGCATTTCTCCTCCTTACACGAGGCATCAGAACAATGTTTCACCAGGCAACGCCGGTCAACTGCTGTTTGTGTATGAGAAATCGGTTGGAAACTTTCCTCGTCTCAGCACATTGTAGGTATCGCCACCGGCGCCAACCTGGTGTGAATGCTCTGAAAAGCTAATCATTCGCATATCACAGCATCGTCTTCCTGTCGGTTAAATTTCGCGTCTGTAGCACGTCATCTTCGTGGTGTAGCAATTTTAATGGCCAGTAGTGTAGAACACGCCACGGTCCGTGACCTTCACGAACCTACACTCAGCTGGCTCGTCGGGCCACACATTTTTCTTCATCCGCATGTTGTCAGCTGGGCCCGATAATGATCTCACAGCAGCACCAGCACTCCTAGGCAACATGGATCTTAGCATTCACAATACACAGAAAACGGTCCCCAGACACCGCGCTGGAGGTCGCGCGTTGGCATTGGTCGACAGCTTGGTCACAGGGTGTCCGATCACATTTCTCACTTTTTAGCAGGGTCAAGGAGGTCCGCTTCAGCGAATTACAGCTTGTGTTGAGCTGCGTATTCAAACAATCTTTGAAATTATAAACTTCTCATTTTCAGCACCTTTAACGTTAGACCGAAAACGCTTTTTTACATGGGACGAAAATACTGAAGGGGATGTTTGTACCACCAGCCACAGTGAGCTTCTTGGATGTATTTCACATGCCAGACTCTCGTTACTGTTTCGTTCACAATGACAAGACAAATCCTGAATCTGCTTGGCTCTTCTCCCAAGCACACGACGGCGGTAAGTTCATTCCCTTTGTAGTTCTAGACTGGTCCCACGGACAAAAATCATTCTTTCACCATACGACAGAGCAATTTTCAAACTATATAGCGCTAAGAAAATCTCATTTTCGGCCAGAAGTGGAGATATCTGCTTATTGTACTACTACCTTCAGTTCAAACATGCACCCAACATTTTGCTATTGAAAACCGTATGGGCCGCAGAGCTATGATGGATAATGCTAACATAATTTCACATTTGTTGAACTCAATCCATCTCCTTCTTTATAAAGATATCGTAACCCATTTTTTCAGGCAGAACAACAGGAACGAATAAAGGAGCAGGGATATAATAAAGGTCCACTTTGTACAACAAGTATAATTTGGTCAGTGACTCATACTGAGACGTGAATGAATAATGCAACATTATTTTTAGAATGAACTAGACGTAAATGAACAATGTAACATTTCTTTTATAACAAGCAACACTTAAGAGACTACACTATCTGACCAAACCTATCAATACACCTATTACTTGACATTAACATCGTGTGTGACCTCCCTCCAACTGTATGCAATCTTGAAATCTCCAAGGGAAACTTGGAATTAGGTGTCTAAATGTCTGCGGAGGAATTCTCTCTCATGATCCGAAGCTAGAGAGATAGTAATGTAGGACGCTGGGGTCTGGAGCGAAGTAGACTCTTCACTCATCCCAAAGGTGTTCCATCGTGTACAGATCGAGAATCTCTCCGTACTTTCCTTTGTCTCTACATATCCGTCGGATTGCCACAGCGTATAGCGTGATTCATCTCTACAAATCACTCATTTTCAACTATCCACTGTCCAGTTCCGTCGCTGTTTACACTACCATAAACATCGCTTAGCTTTGAATCTGTTCTGTGTACAAGGTATGTGAGATTTTAACCTTCCAGTGTGGGACGGGTACCATGAAGTCTCTGCGCTTGGCGACGAGTGATGCATTGCGATTTCTGCTATTCTGCTATTAAAAAGACGACGAATTCAACTGAATGAGTTATGTGTGTCTCGAAAAGAACGGGACGAGTACTTTACTGTACAATATGTGCTGAATTATCTGAATAACCAGATATCGTTTATGACCATAGGAAATGAAGGGAGAAAATTGCTCTTACATTATAGGGTTCGTATTGATTTTGAAAAGGAAGATTACGAACAGTATTCTGCTGAATTTATTTTATCTTGTGCAGACGTTATCAACTAACCTTCAATGGCTGTCATTTAGCACACGTGTGAAATGTTATTTTAAATTACGGGCAGCCACAGTCAGACTTCCCCATTTTTAAAGAAATAATCCGCATCGGCTGTAGAATACTTTTTAGCAAAAGTCACGATCGGTTTCGGGCCACTAGAGAACGCAGCATCAGGTGATTAAGGTTCATAAACAGCAACGGAATCAAACGGCCAGCATTAGGTTTACAGACCAATTTTCCAGATGTCACCGGAGTACTAAAACGTTAACGAATGAGTTTGTAAAGGGCATTAAATAAAATTGGTCCCGAAAATATTTTAAGCGATTGCGGAACTGACCCCTGTAAATAAACAGGAGAACTGCCATGGCAGAAAATGGGGAAAACCTATATTTCGGTGCACCTGTCGGTTGCTGCCACACTTCTGCGGGTCTGTCCCATCCCTGTGTGATTACGTTTCACTGAGTAAGAATACAAGACATGTTCGTTGACCAGTTGAATGCAATGCCACACTCCTGCCAGTGGTCAGTGGATCACGTTCCATGCAGTGGACACGAAACGGGCCTAAGTCACATGGACGTGCGCATTCTGCAACAGAACGCAGTAGCAGCACAGGAAGGAGAGCGCCGTTGACGTCACGATTTTGGTCGATTGACGAGCCACTAGATTACTGCCGTCCTGACGTCAGCATCATGCTGGAAGCCAGCCACCGGATGGCCATCACCCGCCTATGCGTCAGACTGGGACATGTCAACCCCGCATAGTCAGCGACGAGATGTGTAACTGAAATTCAATAAAATAACTGTCCTGATCGCCCCTCTATTATTGGGCCCCACCTGCCCTTCTCTTCACCACCCATCCTACAGAGTGGCTCTTTAAATAGGCTCGTAGGCTACAGAGTGGACTCAGGAGAGCTGACGACGACGCCGCTAATGGGCAGTGGAGGGTGTACTACGCGTGTAGCGTGACGTCAGAACCAAACCCGGCAGTATTTTCATTGTGGGGTGAGTAAGAATGGTTCGTGTTTTGGTGGCAATCATGGGATTGTGAACCCAGAGAACGTTACCCAGTTTGAGCACAAGAGTAAGGATCAGTGGCCAGAGCCCTTGTGGCGTGCACGGTGTAATTTACTTGGGCATTCTGTTCCTTGTACCAAGTATGTGACGGTTATTTGTTTTACATGTCATAGGTTTCGCCATATGGCAAATCAATGCAGGTATCTACATCTACATTTATACTCCGCAAGCCACCCAACGGTGTGTGGCAGAGGGCACTTTACGTGCCATTGTCATTACCTTCCTTTTCTGTTCCAGAACGACTGCCGGAAAGCCTCCGTGCGCGCTCGAATCTCTCTGATTTTACATTCGTGATCTCCTCGGAAGGTATAAGTAGGGGGAAGTAATATATTCGCACCCTCTCGCAACCTGGACAGGAAGCTACACCGCGATGCAGAGCGCCTCTCTTGCAGAGTCTGCCACTTGAGTTTGCTGAACATCTCCTTAACGCTATCACGCTTACCAAATAACCCTGTCGCTCTTCTTTGGATCTTCTCTATCTCCTCCGTCAACCCGATCTGGTATGGATCCCACACTGATGAGCAATACTCAAGTATAAGTCGAACCAGTGTTTTGTAAGCCACCTCCTTTGTTGATGCACTACATTTACTAAGGACTCTCCCAATGAATCTCAACCTGGCACCCGCCTTACCAACAATTAATTTTATATGATCATTCCACTTCAAATCGTTCCGCACCCATACTCCCAGATATTTTACAGAAGTAACTGCTACCAGTGTTTGTTCCGCTAACATATAATCATACAATAAAGGATCCTTCTTTCTATGTATTCGCAATACAATACATTTGTCTATGTTAAAGGTCAGTTGCCACTCCCTGCACCAAGTGCCTATCCGCTGCAGATCTTTCTGCATTTCGCTACAATTTTCTAACGCTGCAACTTCTCTGTATACTACAGCATCATCCGCCAAAAGCCGCATGGAACTTCCTACATTATCCACTAGGTCATTTATATATATTGTGAAAATCAATGGCCCCATAACACTCCCCTTTGGCACGCCAGAGATTACTTTAACATCTGCAGACGTCTCTTCATTGAGAACAACATGCTGTGTTCTGTTTGCTAAGAACTCTTCAATCCAGCCACACAGCTGGTCTGATATTCCGTAGGCTCTTACTTTGTTTATCAGGCGACCGTGCTGAACTGTATCGAACGCCTTCCGAAAGTCAAGGGCCTCATGAACAAATAAAGCGAGTTATTTCTCACACGATCGCTGTTTCCGGAATCCATGTTGATTCCTACAGAGTAGATTCTGGGTTTCCAGAAACGACAGGATACGCGAGCAAAAAACATGTTCTAAAATTCTACAACAGATCAACGTCAGAGGTATATGTCTATAGTTTTGCGCATCTGCTCGACGACCCTTCTTGAAGACTGGGACTACCTGTGCTCTTTTCCAATCATTTGGAACTTTCCGCTCCTCTATAGACTTGCGGTACACGGCTATTAGAAGGGGGCAAGTCCTTTCTCGTACTCTGTGTAGAATCGGATTGGTATACCGTCAGGTCCAGTGGACTTTCCTCTGTTGAGTGATTCCAGTTGCTTTTCTATTCCTTGGACACTTATTTCGATGTCAGCCTTTTTTCGTTTGTGCGAGGATTTAGAGAAGGAACTGCAGTGCGGTCTTCCTCTGTGAAACAGCTTTGGAAAAAGGTGTTTAGTATTTCAGCTTTACGCGTGTCATCCTCTGTTTCTATGCCATCATCATCCCGGAGTGTCTGTATATGCTGTTTCGAGCCCCTTACTGATTTAACGTAAAGACCAGAACTTCCTAGGATTTTCTGTCAAGTCGGTACATAGAATTGTACTTTCTAATTCACTGAACGCTTCACCCATAGCCCTTCTTACGCTAACTTTGACATTGTTTAGCTTCTGTTTTTCTGAGAGGTTTTGTCTACGTTTAAACTTGCAGTGAAGCTCTTTGCTTTCGTAGGTAGTCCTGATGGCTCATGATTAGACATAATGGTGGAGTATAGTAATGTATTGAATTCAGTGTGTTGGTCACTGAGATGAAGTACGGAACATGTACAGAAAAGTGACACAGGCAAGGCAATATCCGCCAGTGTGGACGATTCTGGTACCGAGGAGATGAAACTGTTAGAGGGAACGTTAGTGTCAACGATAGAAATTCTGGAAGAGGAAGACTGCTGCGTCGAAGATGTAACCTATGAAAAGGCACAGGATGCAACTAAGACCGCGTTGCATGAGAGGGTTAATCGTTTGAGGGGGAACACAGACGGGACAGGTGGAAGAACGATTATAGTTTCAAGACTTCTTTTTTCCTCGAAGGATACTGACTTAGACAAACGTGACGAGACACGGCACTCCTACTGGGAATGAAGCGCCGATGTACCGGAAACCGTACATAACACCATAGTTTCTACAACCGATTTTAGAAGAATTTGACAATAAGCATTTAGCTGACGGAATAGTAAAGAGACTATAGTCCATGCGGCGCAGAAATTGTACTCGTACCGAAAAAGTCTACGGGTAATTCGAGGAAGTATGGATTGTGCTGCGACTACCATCTTCTGAACAGTAACACACCAAGAGAAGCTTACCCTATTCCAAACATCAGGGAAACCGTTGATAATCTTTGGCAGTGCCGGCACTTCTGGACAGTTGAGGAGTGGGTACCATTAGTTGGGATTGGCTCCAGCAGATAGATCAAAGACCGCGTTTTCAGTATTACCATTACCAGTAGAGATGAATGCTATATGGTTTTAAAAATGCACCAGCAACATTCCATCGTTTGTAAGAGTACTGAAGTGATTAAAGCCACCTTAATGTTTAATGTATTTGGACAACATAATTCTTCCTCAAGAGACGTGCAGGAACATAGGCGGATAGTTAAGAAGCGTTCGAGAGGTTGAAACCCGTACATGTAACACAGAGTACTGAGGTGTCATTTTGCATTGAAGAAGAAGAAAATAAATTGCGTCATGATATTCGCAAGGATGGTGCGAGGACGTTTCTGAGGTTGATGCAGGTGGTGCAAGATTTTCCAGTACCAGGGACACGCAAAGAGTTACATTCTTTCTTTGTCCTCGGGAATTATTACAGAAAATTTGTGAGAGGACTCGTGCATACAACACGACTGCTTACGGAATTCCTGATAAAATCTATCAAATTTGAATGATCTGGTGAGTGCCAGAAAGCGTTTGACGAATTAAATTAACTATTGACGTCGATTAGATTACCGCGTTGGCTTTCCTGGATTTTCAGAAGTATTTTATATTTGCATGGGATGCGTCGAACCCTTCTCTTGGGTGCATTTTGAGCCAGGAGTCGACGGAAAAGAACACCGTATTGCTCTTGGGTCGAGAGAATTGAATGGAACTGAGAGGGATTATTTTACCATGGGGAGAGAGATGCCTAGCGAGTGCACTGAGCAATATAGTTCCGGAGTTACCTAGTATCGGAGGAAGTTTAAAGTAGCGACTGACCATTCAGCTTTGAAGCTGTTACAAGGACCCCTTCAGTAGACCAGCGAAAAAGGCATTAAAACGCAGTGAATTCGAGTATGAAGTAATCAGCAAACCAGGGAAGAAACAGGGTGCCGGCCGCGGTGGTCTAGCGGTTCTAGGCACTCAGTCCGGAACCGCGCGACTGCTACGGTCGCAGGTTCGAATCCTGCCGATACTTTCTGCTTAGTGAGACCGCATTTCACTGTTTCTTGGTTCAAATGGTTCAAATGGCTCTGAGCACTATGGGACTTAACATCTGTGGTCATTAGTCCCCTAGAACTTAGAACTACTTAATCCTAACTAACGTAAGGACATCACCCAGTGATCACGAGGCAGAGAAAATCCCTAACCCCGCCGGAAATCGAACCCGGGCGCGGAAAGCGAGAACGCTACCGCACGACCACGAGCTGCGGAAGAAGCTAAGGGAAGAGGTGCCGAGAGGAACGCATGGTCACATTTTGTCTCGTCAGAGCAACGAATCGGAGGGTGGCGGAGAAATACTGGTGGAGAGAAAGGATAGGTGATGTTGATCAGCCCATCAGAATTTATGTGCAATATGTGTAATGCGCAGTACTGTTGGAGGGGTTGCTGGTAACCATGGAGCCATTTCAGTTTATTGGGATGTCTTAATAGCACCCTTTAACCGAACTCCAACAGGCTATCATTTGGTGCTGACTATAATGGTTGGTTGGTTTTGGGGTTGGATGGGGGCTAAACATAGAGGTCATCAGTCACCAGTTAAAAACAGACATACTTGCAAAAGGCCTACACAGTAAAAGCGTAACCTCTGCACCCACAGGGAGGGAACACTAAGGGGTGCAGAGCTAAAATGAACACCGCAGTAACACAAAATAGGGGACACTTAAAAGGAGCAGAGCAAATAGTTGGCTAGAGGAAAACAGACTACAGTGGTTGATGGATCAGGTAAAAGGTCAACCGCTCAACTACAAACGAACAACCTCCGGCTGGAAAGCATTGATAGAGGTACCAACACAACTTGGTACCATAAAAGACACTATTTTGGTATCCACGTCTCAAAAGTCGCTGGAGTGGGTGTAGCCTGAGAAATCATGCGAGAGCGCCCACACTAGAGCGAGTGATAAAACCCAGGTGCACGGATAAAACGTAAAACTGAGTCAGCTATAGAGGCATCGTCACCGAGAATTAAAGGAAGTGCAGCTGGTAAATTAAAGGACTGCAGCAAGGGGGCTTAAAGGGGGCAGTCCATCAGAAGATGGACCACTGTCAGCCCTGCATCACAGCGACACTTCGGCGGGTTCTCACGACGAAGGAGATAGCTGTGGGTCAACCGCGTATGTACAATTCGGAGACGGCAGAGAACAATTGAGTCCCTACACGTGCCCCTCAAGGATGAGTTCCATACGGCCGTGGACGACTTGACCATGCGGAGCTTATTTGGCGTGTTCAAGACAGACCATTCAGAGCTCCAGGCATCGCGGACCTTGCAATGTAGGGCTGACCGGAGGTCACTTTCCACGAGACCAAGCTCCAGGGGTGGCGAAGTGGTGGCCTGCTTGGCCAACCGATAGACACGTTCGTTTCCTGGAATGCCGACGTGGCCCGGGGTCCACACAAACGTCGCTGAACGACCACACTCGGCGAGAGCAGAAACAGCATCTTGAATACCGCGCACCAAAGGGTTTCGAGAGAAACACTGGTCGAGTGCTTGCAATCCACTCAGGGAGTCACTTCATATGACAAATGACTCCCCAGGGCAGGAAGAAAGTGAGCGAGTGCACGATAAAGAGCAACCAGCTCCGCAGTGAAAACACTGCTCCCACAAGGCAGCGAGTGCTGCTCAACGTAGTCGCCGTGGATGAAAGCAAACCCAGTGCGTCCATTGACCACAGAACCATCGGTGTAGATTACATCTGCATCGCGAAACGAGGCAAGAAGGGCCAGGAATTGTTGACGAAGACTGGCAGGTAGAACGGAGGTCTTGGAGTCACAGGACAAATCCAAGCAAAGCCGCAAGCGAGGGAGGGACCAAGGAGTGGTAGAAGAAGAGGGTTGGAAGGATGACTATAATGAACCATTTTTCTCGTCATATCGAGATGGTGCCGATGCTGTACCAGCCGGCAGCCACAGTCGCACAAGCATTGGCGAATAGATGTGTGTTGAAGTCTTTGGGGGCCCCAGAGGCCAAAATTACAGATCAAAGGATGAAGTATATGTCAGCTTAGTGTTTCGGTTGTTGAGAGCGAAAAAGTTAACGACTAGTCCACTTCATTCTCAGTCAGCCGGTAGGGTGGAGTGGGTACATCAGATGATTGCGAGGATTCTCAGTTGTTACCTTAAGTCCCACTTTATAGACTGGAACTCGTATGTATCTTTTGTGGTATTGCTCATAGTTCCAAAATACATACCATCTCAGGGCACACAAGCTATGCGGGGTGTTCCAAAAGTCTCTCCGCTGTGCCATATGATTGTTAGCCGCGAGTGCCGTATGATTGTTCGCCTGCCTGGGTTACTTCCCTTCAAGTGGACTCTCCCAACATTCCACTGTTTCGTTTATCTCAGCCAGCGTCAGTAGTATGGTTGGTGTGTGTCGTTACGTGTTGACGGGAACGTTTAAGTTTAGTTCGTTTGTTTCGTTTTTGTCACTGTTAAAATGCTAACCATTGAAGAACGTGTGTCTTCAGTCGAACAAACGTTCAAAGCTGGCAGTAAATAAACAGTTTCAGTTCGTCAAACACTTAATTCAGTTTTTCCGGAGAGGACACTCCAACATCGCGATACTGTGAGAGATTTTATTAACAAATTTCTAAGTACGGGGTCAGTGACAGATGCACCGAGAAGTGGTCGTCCTAGCGTTTTGTCTGAGGATAAACTACTAGTTATTCCGATAAAATGTCCACGAGTCCGAACAAGTCTGTAAGAAAACTCGCCCAGGAAATCGATGCTAGTGTCGGAACGGCCCACACAGCTGTAAGGACAAATTTAGAACTTTTTCCATACAAAGTGACAGTCGTGCAAGAACTGAAAAATACTGATCATGGCAAGAGACTGAATTATTGTCATTGGTTCAAAAATTTCGTTCAACAAACGGAAGAGATATTCTTAATGAAACGTTTTTCACTGATGAGACGTGGTTTCATTTATCCGGGTACATGACCTCGCAAAGTTCTCGTATGTTAAGTACTGCAAATCCATTGTGTATTCATGGGGAACCACTTGTTTCTGTGAAAATAGGAGTTTGGATTGCAATTTCTAGACGTCGGATTGTGGGTCCCATATTTTTCAACGAAACAAACGAACGATACTGCAGTGACATTCTGTACCCATTCATATAAGAACTTGTGTTGAATTAAATACTGAATGGTTATTTTCAACAAGATCGTGCAATCGCACATACAGCTCGCGTTTCAATTTTAGTGCTTGCTGATGTTTTTGGTGATCTTGTAATTTCACAGGGATTTGGCCTCCACGATCGCCTGACCTAACACCACCTGTCTTTCTTCTGGGGTGCAGCGAAAGCAGCTGTCAATAAAAACCGTCCAAAATCCATCGATGAATTGAAAACTGTAATATCCACTTTCACTGCTTCTGTTACAGAAGAAATGTTACAGCTTGTGTTTGGAAACATGATTAGACAAATTGAATTGTGTATTCAACAACAGGGGGGACACTTTCAACATTTAATGTGAAAATTTCTATGTAAAACTGAATAGTCAATATATTAATAACTTATTTCCCTGAGTTTCATTTCGGTGTATTCACTGCGGCATATGGCATGCACGGCTAACAATCATACGGCACTGTGGAGAGACTTTTTGAACACCCCGTACTACTGACAAGCTATCAATGAACTACGAGATTAATTTTCGATATATGTGAAGTAAGAGATGAGGTTCGCAGGCTACAGGACGTTATTACACCGGAAGCACAAAATCTCTAGAGGAAGAATAGGACTCGTATGAATAGCTGAGACTCTCGTATACGAAACTCATCGCACAGCTCAATCAATTAACAGAAGTAGTACCATACACATTAGTATAAAAAAAAGAGAATGGTGGCATCCAGGAGGAAAATTACTGAAAACAGTGTTTTGCACAGCGGACAGCGAAGACATCCAAAATCTAAATACCACGGTGGGGCAAATAAAAGTAAGAGAGAGACCACTACATCCACAGTGGAATGGCACTCTACTCAGTTGCCATACTTGGAGCTCTATGTAGCTTTCGTATATGGAGCGGGTTGTGTTAAACAAAACCATGATGGAACGGGAGCTGACTATGGAAATAGCGCGGTGCACAAGAAATATTATGTGGAAAATAAATAACAGCTTAGAAGATTACATACTCGTTTAAGTGCATTGGGCAGAAAACTAGCCTTAGTTAGGCTATTGCGAACCTTGTTAGATATCCTCAGCGACGCAATAATAGAAATAAACATGCTGCAAGAAGTGGTTTACCACGCAATATGTGGTAGTTGAGAGCTGCACTGTTGCTTCCGCAACAGTTCTTAGTAGGATTACATCAGGCACAAGGGGAATTACCATCAGAACTGCAACATGTAATAGAATTATGTAAGAATAAATCAGCAGTCATATTCCAACTGTTGAAGTCAATACTGATACAGAAAAGCTACGTGTTTCAATACGATTCCCGGTAGTAAGCATGAAGGCACAATACCAGTGTCAGAGTTCACCTGTTCCCAATTAAGTGGTAACTGTAGACAAATGGCTGCAAGTGTGAACTCAGGAAGTGTTAATAACTTCGGAACAGACTGGATGTTGTCTTCCCGTACAACTGGAAGACTGGCGAGAGCGGCCGAGAGAAAGTATTACGATCTGTTTATCTAAGAGGAAGACTAACGAGGCGTGTGAAGTACAGCTGTTTTTTAGGGAAAACAGAAGCAACACTGTGCAAGCGGAAAGTGTTGAATCCAGAACCTCATGTCCAGTGAATAGGTTCCCGCTAGTTTTACTCAGTTTTCTCACCAGAAATTGAAAGTGAAGTAATGAACGCTTAGCCGCGTGGTGAGAGGCGCCTTGCCACAGTTCGCGTGGCTTCCCTCGTCGGAGGTTCGAGTCCTCCCTTGGGCGTGTGTGTGTGTGTGTGTGTGTGTGTGTAAGTTCGTGGCGCCCTCCTTCGATAATGCTAGAATGCAGTATGGTTGATGACAGCTTCCACCCTCGCAAGCATACGTTCAGTCAGGTGTTGAAAGGTTTCTTGGGGAATGGTAGCCCATTCGTCATCCATTACAGGGATGATGTTGTTGTGTAACCATTCCGCCACAGAGCGTGGATTATGAACAGGTGCTCGATCCTTTTCAAAGATGTAGTCACCATTCCCAAATTGCTGTTCAACAGTGGGAAGCAAGAAGGTGCTTTAAACTCAATGTAGGCCTGTGCTGTGATAGTGCCACTCAAAACAACGAGGGGTGCAAGCCCCCTCCATGAAAAACACGACCACACCATAACTCCACCGCCTCCTATTTTTACTCTTGGCACTACACACGCTGGTAGATGATGTTCACCGGGCATTCGCCATACCCTCACCCTGCCATCGGATGGCCACATTGTATGGAGTGACGAATCACGGTATACAATGTTTTTCCACCGTTCACTCGTCCAATGTTTACGCTCCATAGACCAGGCGGGGCGTCGTTTGGCATCTACCGGCGTGATGTGTGGTTTATGAGCAGCCGCTCGACCATGAAATCCAAGTTTTCTCACTTCCCGCCTAACTGTCATACTACTTGCAGTGGATCTGATGCAGTTTGGAATTCCTGCGTGATGGTCTGCATAGATGTCTGCCTATTTCACATTACGCCCCTCTTCAGCTGTCGGCGGTCTCTGTCAGTCAACAGACGAGGTCGACCTGTACGCTTTTGTGCTGTACGTGTCCCTTTACGTTTCCACTTCACTATCACATTGGAAACAGTGGACAAATGGATGTTTAGGAGCGTGGAAATTTCACGTGCAGATGTATGACACAAGCGACACCCAATCACCTGACCACGTTCGAAGTCCGTGAGTTCCGTGAAGCGCCCCATTCTGCTGTCTCACGATGTCTAATTAGTACTGAGGTCGCTGACGTGGAGTACCTGGCAGTAAGTGGGAGCACAATGCATCTAATATGAAGAATGTATGTTTTTGGGGGTATCCGAATACTTTTTATCACATAGTGTACTTACCATCGCCATCACCATGAATTCTTACGAGAAAGGGGAACTCAAGAGCATGACAAAAGTAATATAAGGAAACAATGATATATTAATAAAGAGTACAACTTGCGATATAGCATTAGCACAGTTTTGGCTTCCAGCTACAATCACCGGCTCGACTACAATCAAATTAACACACCCTTCATTCTACTAGTCTTAAAAATCGTGTTACTAGCACGAAATGTGACTTTCCTAAACAAGGGCTATTACTCTCTTTGAACGGTCTTTTAGTGTCACAAAAAGAATGAATTCCTGTGGAACAAACGTTCCAGTACATGTAGCAATACCGGAACGAACCAAGGTATAACATAATGGGGGGTTGTTTTGGAGAAGGAGACCAGACAGCGAGGTCATCGGTCTCATCGGATTAGGGATGGATGGAGAAGAAAGTCGGCTGTGCTCTTTCAAAGGAACCATCCCGGCATTTGCCTGGAGCGATTTAGGGAAATCACGGAAAACCTAAATCAGGATGGCTGGACGCGGGATTGAACCGTCGTCCTCCCGAATGCGAGTCCAATGTCTAACCACTGCGCCACCTCGCTCGGTATATAACATAATGAGTGTAATTATTACAGCTATAGTGTTACCATGGTGCCACTATCAGTTTGTGTACTCTACTTTTGCTTTAAACCTAGGACTATTGGGTGGTTTATGAGTGTAAGTAACTACTAGAAAGTGAAACCGAATGAAATTGTGAATTGGGGTTAATATTTAAGGACACTATGAACGCAATATATAATTATGGTACAGAACACGATCTTCGTGCATTAGCTTTCATGAACATCTAAAACAAGCAATTTGTACATTGCATAACTGCCCATGTAACATAAATATAATGAGATTGCTTCAGAAGCAAACAGAAAAAAGGTACGGAAGAATTTTCTAAAGCGAAGGGAATTGTGTACTGGACAAAGGTGTACTGAGCGAATGTATTTCTTTTCTTCAAGCATAGAGAGGCTTGACCACAGTCTCGCAACCAGAATATCAAATGGGTAGGATAGCTGATAGTACAGATATTATGGCACACAACCGAGGTCATTACCACCTGTCACTCGAGCAAGATCTCTGAATCACCAGTTTACATATACACTACTGGCCATTAAAATTGCTACACCACAAGGTGACGTGCTACAGACGCGAAATTTAACCGACAGGAAGAAGATGCTGTGATATGCAAATAAGTAGCTTTCCAGAACATTCACACAAGGTTGGCGCCGGTGGCGATACCTACAACGTGCTGACATCAGGGAAGTTTCCAACCGATTTCTCATACACAAACAGCAGTTCACCGGCGTTGCCTGGTGAAACGTCGTTGTGATGCCTCGTGTAAGGAGGAGAAATGCGTACCATCACGTTTCCGACATTGATAAAGGTCAGATTGTAGCCTATCGCGATTGCGGTTTATCGTATCGCGACATTGCTGCTCGCGTTGGTCGAGATCCAATGACTGTTAGCAGAATATGGAATCGGTGGGTTCAGGAGGGTTATACGGAACGCCGTGCTGAATCCCAACGGCCTCGTATCACTAACAGTCCAGATGACAGGCATCTTATCCGCATGGCTGTAGCGGATCGTGCAGCCACGTCTCGATCCCTTTGTCAACAGATGGGGACGTTTGCAAGACAACAACCATCTGCACGAACAGTTCGACGACGTTTGCAGCAGCATAGACTATCAGATCGGAGACCATGGCTACGGTTACCCTTGACGCTGCGTCACAGACAGGAGCGCCTGCGATGGTGTACTCAACGACGAACCTGGGTGCACGAATGGCAAAACGTCATTTTTTCGAATGAATCCAGGTTCTGTTTACAGTATCATGATGGTCGCATCCGTGTTTGGCGACATCGCGGTGAACGCACATTGGAAGCATGTATTCGTCATCGCGATGCTGGCGTATCCCCGGAGTGCTGGTATGTGGTGCCATTGGTTACACGTCTCGGTCACCTCTTGTTCGAATTGACGGCACTTTGAACAGTGGACGTAACATTTCATGTGTATTATGACCCGTGGCTCTATCCTTCATTCGATCCCTGCGAAACCCTACATTTCAGCAGAATAATGCACGACCGCATGTTGCAGGTCCTGTACTGGCCATTCTGCATACAGAAAACTTTCGACTGCTGCCTTGGCCAGCACATTCTCCAGATCTCTCACCAACTGAAAACATCTGTTCAATAGTGGCCGAGCAACTGGCTCGTCACAATACGCCAGTCACTACTCTTGATGAATTGTGGTATCGTGTTGAAGCTGCATGGGCAGCTGTACCTATACACGCCATCTAAGCTCTGTTTGACTCAATGCCCAGGCGTATCAAGGCCGTTATTACGGCCAGAGGTGGTTGTGTTCTGAGTACTGATTTCTTAGGATCTATGCACTCAAATTGCGTGAAAATGTAATCACATGTCAGTTCTAGTATAATATATTTGTCCAATGAATACCCGTTTATCATCTGCATTTCTTCTTGGTGTAGCAATTTTAATGGCTGTCAAACGAAAAATTCGTCGGTCTGGCAGCACTACAAGGTGCTGTAGCAACATGTAAATACTACTCAATAATGCCTTTCATTCCACTGATATTGCCCAAAGCGTCAAGCTGAAGAACTGAACAACATAGCTGAGATAGCGAGGAGCAGTGAAGAAAACGTACATGTCCAAAAAATTAGGCCATGTTTGGTCACCCTAAGCAAGGAAGAATGTCACTACCTTTCACCGACAGCTATACAGAGGAGGTGCACAAGCTGCTGCTGCTGCTGCTGCTGCTGCTGCTGCTGCTGCCACACCTCCCCTCCCCCCCCCCCCCCTTAATTACATTAACAACCTTCCTTTGGTGGAAAGGCCAGTACGTTAATCTGCACCACCAGCACCACCACCACCGCCACCACCACCATCACCACCGTACCATGCACAGCTGCTGGAAGCTCCTCTGGTGTCCATGAATATGTCCCAGTAAAACGCATCATCAAGCTGTTGGACGTCACCACCTCACAAGCAACATGTGCCACCAGCTAGGCTGGCCGCCGTGCACAGAGCCAATCCTGCTGCATTAGCGGCTGTGATCTCACTGACGGCAACGAGACTGCTGAGCAGACAGACATAAGCATGGTAGTGGTCGTATAATATCTGACCAGTACCATTGGTGGTAGGAGTGGGACTGCATTACTGGAGGCATATCTTGTACCATTCTGCTCCATCACCATTTGATTTCACAATTGAACAACTTCTATCGCCACAGGATAGCGACACCAAAAACATGGAACAGCAATCAAATCTCCAGTATCAGCGGTTGACCAACAGTATATCAGAATGGTGCAATTAAGTGTCAACTGGGAACACTGAATGGGTTTGTTGTCATTCTATCCTGCTTTTATTGCGTTCCTCTTGATTCTTTTTTTCTGGTGAAGGTCGATTATAAGCAAAATGGTGCTAGAAATCAGGGCTCGTACGGAAACATGGGTGGTCATTCTTTCCGTGCGCTATACGAGTTTGGAATAACATAATTGTGAAGGTTGTTCTATGAACCCTCTGCCAGGCACTTAAATGTGATTTGCAGAGTATCCATGTAGATGTAGATGTAGATACTGACGATGAGAAGGGCATTTGCTTCATCACGTCTTTCAAATAATAGCAGATCGCCACAACTGAGAAAGATTGGAAAAAGGGAGACAGTACAGCCTGTTTCTGGTGTTCTCTTACCATCTTAAAAATGGTTGAAATGGCTCTGAGCACTATGGGACTTAACATCTATGGTCATCAGTCCCCTAGAACTTAGAACTACTTAAACCTAACTAACCTAAGGACATCACATACATCCATGCCCGAGGCAGGATTCGGATCTGCGACCGTAGCGGTCACATGGTTCCATATTGAAGCGCCTAGAACCGCACGGTCACACTGGCCGGCTTACCCATCCTATATGGTAGCACTCTCACGTTAGTTACTCCTTTCTTGGACAGATCATGGATAACCTACATATATCCATGAAGTTAGGAGGTTGGGACGACGAGAAATTGTTGCATATTGCTCGACTAAGATTAACAGGTACACAAGGGCGTTGGAGTTTTAGTTTCAGCGCTATTAGAAGGAAAATAAGTCTACGTGCCATCGCGAAAAGCTTAACAGCTTTTCTAGAAGGCGAGGAATATCTTCATAAGCTTCATAAAAGGTTCTTTACAATCGACTAACAAAGTAAAATAGCGAAAGATAGAGGGAAACTAATCTAAACAGATGTAGGAAGAAAACTGTCGGTAAGTTGTGTGTAACATTAAATTGTGCGTCTTATTGTATCGAATGAGCAAGAGGTACAGGGTAGCCTGTGGTAGTGCCCTTCTCTGAACAATTTTGTTTCAGTATAAGTACAGCTGTGATGAGGTGCACTGATAGCCAATCCAGAGGTACTAGAAAAGGAAGATTTTGAAAGCAGTTCAGTATAATGTCCCTAAGCCATGACAGTCAGCTAATTCAGCTTCACAGCAGGAGAAAGTGATTTACTTACAAGGAGGTGATAGGGCGATATGGAAATCTTTAGAAGGAGATGTGGAATTGTTTAATGCTCCTGGGCCATTACCAACAACTCTGATAATACACCAAGTGATTCAGTCTGGTAATAAAGTTCCGGTGCCAAAGAAACCATTAGCATGTAGACTAAAACGTTTCTACATCCACAATAGTATTAAACTGTAATTTCGCTTAAGAGTTTGGACGCCGTAATCTTCGTAAAGTTCTGCATGAGAGTTCGAACTCTACGAAGTAATGTATTGAGCCATGAACTTAGGAGGTTGAAACGACGAGAAATTGTTGCACATTGCTGGACTCTAAGATTAACGTATGAGGAATCATGTTTGGGTAGAAGACGATGGTGCTGTCATGTTATGGGCGGGAGAGGGAAGCATGCGTCCGCTGTAGAGCTGCGGACTGTATTCTCCCAGTGCACGGCGTGGAGTGTTTTGATAAATACCGAGACTATGAAGTTACAATATAAGCACGTTGAACTGCTTCATAATGCAGACTGCCATCTCACAAGTTGCCATTTGGAAATGCAATGTACGCAAACTTGCGTCACATGTTTGCAAAGTGGGCCGTTTTTGCAGTGTCGCGTGGACTGTGAACTCAACGGACGAGCAAATTAAAGTGATTATCAGTGCGAATTATTGTATCAGGCAGTAACAAGGTGAAAATTATCAGTCGTTAATCTGAAGAGATAGCTGCACCAAGCTGACCGCTTTCTACTAACAGTACAGACTGTGAAACTGAAGTAAAGTATTTAAATTCGTGTCACGATCTATTACTCCAAGAAACAGTAATCCGAGAGCCATGGTTATTGACAGTGATTCCGTATGTCTGCAAAGTGAACTTTTCCCGATACACATCGTGGACCATGATGTTTAAAGTGCTTCACGAGTTACAAGCGCAATGGTGTCGCTCAACATGACGTATTTGCTGAGTGAAGCTAGTCTGCTCGAAGTCGTCAAGTGGGACAAGTATAGCAGCAATCATTAATCCTAGATCAATTATTTAATCTAATTAAAGGACGCACTGACACTGGGTCTGTCCTTGCTTTTGTGGATTGCTCGAAGTAGTATGGATAGTTACCCAATTCCAGCAACCACGCCATTGGGTAAGTGTTAAGGGGTAAACAGAACGGAGAGCCCGATAACCTACGCCTGTATCAATGAAACAAGACCGGGGAACCCTATTACATGACATGAAAATGATGCTGAACCTGATTTAGGGGATAACTTATTGTTACTGGTACTTATGAAGTGGTAATCAGTCATGCAGCGTTATGTGGCTTATGGGTGTGAAGGATCCGACAAGCCAACTAGCCCCGTGAGGGTTCGTCTTAATTTCATTTTAATCCAACGAAAACTCATGGTAAAGCAGATGACTTGAGCCGAAAGTGCGCGTGTCAGAACATGTTGTCATCTCTCCAGACGAATGGGGAAAATGCAGTTCGTTGACCCTAACTGTCAGCAATTCGCAACATAACGTAGTTCTGTGCTGACGAGGGTTTACTGTGTAAGCAGGTCCAGCGTGGGTGACATGCAGTCGTGTTATTGAGTATACGTAGCTAAGTATTACAAGGCCCATTATGTTATCCGAGGAGGAGATGGAGGCAAGCGAACTAGGGAATGACATGTCGCAGAAAACTATCGGTAGTGGACCCACAAGCGAGATGTGCAGCAAAACGTAAAGAAATTCATCCTCAGTCTCGTGGAGGACGACTTAGTTAAATATTCCACCTGGTCAACGACGGAAAATAAAGAACTTACTCGAAAAAACAAATTTTTCTTAGAAATTTTCAGTCCCAAGTGACATTCTAAGTGATCAAACGGAGCTGCCCAACAAATTTTTTCTAAGAAACTTCCACAATTCACTTATCAACCAGACACGAATTACAGTAGAAAAAACATGGAAAGGAGTGTACTGGGGCACATTTGTATGTGGCACCCGAATGTGATTTTATAAACGATGTATGTCTTTGATGGTCCCGGTGGAGGTTCGAGTCCTCCCTCGGGCATGGGTGTGTGTGTTTGTCCTAAGGATAATTTAGGTTAAGCAGTGTGTAAGCTTAGGGACTGATGACCTTAGCAGTTAAGTGCCATAAGATTTCACACACATTTTAACATTTTTTTATGTCTTTGATAAGCTTTATATAGCTTACTGTGTAAAACCGCAGACCCAGAGATACTGCATCTGGTCTGGAGTAATGAAGCGCTTGGCGCTCACAACGAGAGGACGCCTACTCGGCATCGCCAATTTCGTCCAAATTTATGGTAAATGTAGGGCGTAGTGAGACAAGAATGTGCCCCAAATGGAAACTCCAGATAGCCAAGCGTTTAGGAAATAAAACGAATTTTGACACGGATCTATCACCATGTGTACCTTATCAACTGTCCCTATAAGAGTGTGTTTAGGAAGCGGTGTGCCAGCCGGATTGGCCGAGCGGTTCTAGGCACTACAGTCTGGAACCACGCAACAGCTACGGTCGCAGGTTCGAATCCTGCCTCGGGCATGGATGTGTGTGCTGTCCTTAGTTTAGTTAGATTTAAGTAGTTCTAAGTTCTAGGGGACTGATGACCTCAGAAGTTAAGTCCCATAGTGCTCAGAGCCATTTGAACCATAACTTAATACAGTCTGTGTATCTTTGTTATCGAGTTCGCAAGGAGATGCTCAAATTCCATAGAGTATTTATCTCTTGCGCAGTTATTTTACATTTATCGCATCGTATTGCAGAGGAGCAGTTCGGATTTAGAAGAGGAAAAGGAACAAGAGATGCTATTGGCCTGTGAAGAACTATAGGGGAAAGATATATGGAAAAAGGTAGAGAAATCTTTGCCTTTTTTATAAGTTTAGAGAAGGCTTTTGACAGTACAGTGGAACAAGCTGATGTATATTTTGAAGAGGAAAGGAATAGATTGGAAAGAGAGGCGACTAATACAGAATCTATATTTACACCAGAAAGTAAGGGTAAGGATTGGAAATGAAATGTCAGAAGGAAGCTGCATTGCACGAGGTGTTAGACAAGGTTGTTGCCTTTTCCCACTGTTATTTAACGTTTACCTTGAAGAGATTATTGCGAAAGGCTTAGATGGGAAAAGAGGAATGTGTATTGGTGGAAAGATACTAGAATGTATAAGATTTGCTGATGACAAGGTATTAGTGGCAGAAAGTGAGCGGACAGTTAATAACATTCTGAAAGATCTGAATGAAGCTTGTGTGGAATATGGGATGCAAATAAACACAGCAAAAACAAAGAGTATGGTCATCAGTACAAGACGTAGACTGTCAAATATTAAAATAGGATAATCTACCATTAGGCAAGTAAGTGCACTTAAATATCTTGGAAGCACAGTAACTGAAGACTTGAGATGTCACCAGGAGGTGAAAACTCGAATTGCCATAGCGAAGGAGGCATTCAACAGAAAGAGGAGACTTATGTGGCAAATTAGGTAAAGGACTAAGGAAAAGGCTTGGAAAATGTTTTGTCTGGAGTGTGGCACTATATGGGGCAGAAACATGGAAGCTGAGACGAGAGGATGAAGAAAGGTTAGAAGCATTTGAGATGTGGATGTGGAGGAGAATGGAGAGAATAATCTGGATGGAAAGAGTGAGTAATGACAGAGTATTGGAAAGGGTTGGTGAGAGAAGATGGCTGTTGAAGGTTGTAAGAGAAAGGAAAAAGAACTGGTTGGGGCATTCATTGAGAAGGGAGTGCTTGCTATCAGATGCTTTGGAAGGATTGGTTTGTGCGAAAAGACAAAGGAAGTAGGAGGTACAAGATGATAAACGACATAAAGGAAAGAGGAAATTATGCAGACCTGAAGAGGATGGCAGACAGCCTGGAGAAGTGCCATGTGAAAACCTGCCTTTTGGCAGAACACTGATGATGTATTACTAAAACTCCGTCGCACTTTGTTTATGGGTTTTTGCATCACAAAACGCTACAGCGCACAAGAGAACGATCTTAAATTCAAACATTCTGATGGCCATATTGGAGGGGGGGGGGGGGGGTCTATCGAACACGCGGAGCCTGGCCTCCGTATGAGACGAGTCTTCGAACTCCCGTTCGAAGTACCACCGGACGTACTCATCGCGGCTTTCCAGCCTGACGGCAGAGTGGTCAGCCACATGGCGGAAAAATGGACCACTTTTACAACGTACACGGCTCTTAACGGGGTACGACAGATCAAAATCGAGCTGACAAAACATGTATCTCGTCATCGGCGTATTTAGGGCGATTATTATGTATGACTAACAGCCACGCACTTGCTGCGGTTGTGGCAAAGGAGGACACGTCAGGTCAAATTGTCTGCGACGACGACTTGCTCAAATCCCGACAGGTGAATCCGTGACTCCTCCTACGGTGACGACCCTTCCTCTCAATAATGTCGGGGTTGCACGGGCGGCCGCTCTTTCCGATGCCGACCACATTCTTCGAGTGCCGCGCTCGATAGCGAGGCCACAATGGCTTCTGCAGCACTGAACCCAGCCACTACAACGGCGCCCTCTCCTGGGGATAATCACCGACCGACCTTGAAACAAAGCACGCAGGCAGGATGGACATTGACCCACGGGTTGTGCCGACAGCGTCTTTTCTTCCAGACACCGGAGCTGCTGAAGGGATCCAACCACATTCGGATGCTGAAACACACGTCCGTAATTAGCGTTCCCCGCGGAAACACAAGAGACGGCGGCCGATTACCAGCCAACGGCGCCTAAGGAGTGTGCGCTGAGTGCCGCAGCAGCCACCAACAGCCGATGGTATTTCATGACGACTGGTCGGACGACGGTGAGGAAAAATCTTTTTCCCATCGTGTCGGGCAACACGCGGGGAAATTCATCCCACCAGTGTTGATCCTTTTCCACCATCGGTGACAGCAATGAGACAGCCTGACGTCACGTGCACGCACCTCTCACAAGGGGGTCGACGGCCAACATGGGTGGTACGGATGGACCTCAAACTTATCTCGTTGCAACTATAAACATCAACAAAACTGGCTCTAAGCACTATGGGACTTAACATCTGAGGTTATCAGTCCCCTCGACTTAGAACTACTTAAACCTAACTAACCTAAGGACATCACACACACCCATGCCCGAGGCAGGATTCGAGCCTGCGACCGTAGCAGCAGCGCGGTTCCAGACTGAAGCGCCTAGAACCGCTCGACCATAGCGGCCGGCAAACATCAACACTATACGGACGAGCGCTAAGTTATCCTTGCTTCAGGATGTGTTGAATTCTGCTTCCATCGATATAGCCCATCTCCAGGTGTACGTCCATGAAATGTACAGTTATGACGCATGCGTCTCTCTAGCTTCCCATCGAGAAGGGATAGTGGCGGACGATATCCTCTTTGTGCCTGGAGCGAGAGGAATGGCACTCACAATGGCGTTATCAATATCTACGCACCTTCCAGGACGAACAAACATCACGAATGTTTACGATTCTTTGCAGAAGACGTCGCCCCGCTCTTCCAAGGCTGTCACGACCATCTGGTGTTTGGAGGTGACTAGAATTGCGTGCTGGCACCCAGAGACCAACTGTAATTCGTTCCGGAAACTCGAGACGCTTATCCGAGACCTGCAGATGGTGGACACTTGGGAACATCTTCACGGCCACTGACCGGGATTCACACACTTCCAGTCCCATCGACCGAATTTATGTCTCATCCTCTCTTTCCGCTGGGACATAGGATGGGGAACTGTGGCCTGGAGCTATCTCGGACCACTCAGTTTACATCTGTGCCGTCACCCTAAGGCGACAATAAGTGTGGAGAAGCCGCAGTCCGTGGGAATTAAATGTCACTCACCTGTCGTACCCGGATTGCCGTCAAACCGTTGACGATACCAGGCATTCGTGTGAAAATCGCCTCCGTGCATATCCTCCAACGATCCACTGGTGGTTGGACTGCGCCAAACTAGCACTGAGGTTAACGTTGATAACCTGCGGTCGCGACCACGCTACTTAGCGTAGACATACACTCGATTTTTTCCTTCAGGGTACTGCGAGACTGCGATGCTATGGCGGTCGACCGTGCTACGACGCCACCTACAAGGGGTTGTCATCCGCTCGAGAACGCAGGACAGGATAGCGAGCGAACGCCCGTCGATATCCACGTACTTCGGGAACGTAAACAACGCCAAAGAGCGCTGATACACTTCATCGACACGGAGGACGGTTGTCGCCTCACCAAGCAACAAGACATAAGCACAGCGTTCTACAATCAGTATTACCAGCTCTATCCAGCTCAAACTCCTGATCTGACAGAACTGGAGGACGTCTCTCGGACGATTTAGCCGCACGGATAAGCAGCGAGGTTTGAGGCACATGTCACGGATTGCGCGGCCTCTCCCGCCGGAGGTTCGAGTCCTCCTTCGGGCATGGATGTATGTGTTGATCTTAGCATGAGTTAGGTTAAGTAGTGTGTAAGTCTAGGGATCGATGACCTCAGCAGTTTGGTCCTTTAGGAATGCACACACATTTGAACATTTAAGGCACCGTCAGCCCGGCAATGGAAGCGGCCGTGATGGAAGAAATTACGGAAGAAGTGATCGATGCCGTTAAAAAATGAGCTTTAAACAAGTCCTGATGGTCTCCCCTTGGAATTTTACCAGACTTTTCAATATTTATTAGCCACCCGATGGATGGACACCTGTCGCGGAGTACTGTCCCCGTAAGTGCCGCTCCCTGCTTCCGTTGTAGAAGGGATGATTATTCCTATTTTACAAACCGTCCGGTGGCTGACGGATGCAGGACTACCGCCCGCTGACGCTATTGAATTGCGACTTTAAGATCTTGTCTCGATTGTTGGCGCCGGATACACCAGACCTTACAACACGTTATTTCACCCGATCAAAGTCATTAGGAGGCGACAATAATATTCAAACAACACTCAGTGAAGATCGTGACTTGATCTCACTGGCGAGGGAATGTCGTCTGAAGGGTGCGCTGGCGGCAGTTGATTTCAGTCAAGCTTTCGACTGCGTGGACAACGACTATTTGAAAGCGGTCCTCCAATATATGCGGTACCCACAGCCATTCGTCTCTGTCGTCATGCGACTACTCCGTGGCGCGACATCCAAGGTGATCGTCAACGGCCAACCTACGCAGCCCCTCACCATTTCTCGATCGATACGCCCACTTTACTTTACGCTGTGTCCGTGGAACAACTCTTATGTGGCCTACGCCAGCGACTAACGGGTATGACGTTACGAGGCCACACCTTCCGATGTAAATCATACGCTGACGACCCGGTGATTATCATCCGCAACAGTGACGACACCGCCAATGCAATGGATTGGATTGCTACGTATAGCATGGCCACTGGTAGTCGTATCAACGTCGCAAAATCAGTGCCTATGAGCATCGGGGTAAGACTGCCGGAGGACAGCGTCGACCCCTTACAGCTAAGCGATACTTTGAAACGCATTGGCATTTACTTCACAGACGATATGCGACGAACCGCAGCTCACAACTTTCGACACCTTTTAATAAATGTTCGGACTGAGATACTCAACAACCGCCTACGAGCACTGGACATCGTCCAACGGACCCAGTATGTCAACAACATATAGTGTCAGGCATTCCGCACATCGCCCAGATATTACCGATACCGGTGATGTTAGCTCGCCGTATACTGGCGGATTTTGAGTCACACTTGTGTTCAGGAATGATTTTCAAGATCAAATGTGAGACGCTCACTCTTCCCCCGGATCGGGGAGGGCTTGGCCTTTATCACGTTCATGACAGAGCGGTCGCCCTATTTGTGATCGCGTTAGTCAAACTATGGCACCGCCGCCCGGACAGTCTGCCGAGTTTGTTACGAGAAGAGCTGCCGCCGCCCTCACTCTCGCTCCCTGTAGCGATACAGCATGTCCCCTCGTCACTCTTCTACATCGCTGTCTTTTACTTCGAACTCAGTTACGTTCGACTTGCCTTACCAACGACTCGAATGGCGACGGCAATGACGGTTTATCGTGCCCTGCAGCGTGGACAACCCGATAACATCGTGCAAAGGAAGCACCCGAACGTCAGCTGGCGAGTAGTGTAGAGGACGATTCACCACGTAACACTGGACACCGCCGCCACGACGATGTGTTATATCACTATCAACGGTAGGCAGGTGACCAGATCAAGGGTACATACGATCCATATGGTGAACTCACCCATGTGCACGAACTGTGGCGTTCAAGAAACGATGAACACCGTCTTAGCTGTGGTGAGTCTACAGCAGTGTGGTACTTAGTGAAGCAAATGTCAGCATACTTCCTTCAAGTGACGCCGAATCATATCGAACCCAAGACGCTATTATTCCCGGATGAGACGTATTGCCCACGCACAAAAACTAATACCGTGACTTGGCTTCGTGAACATGCAGTGCGTCCTGATATTATAGGTTATCTGTCTTGAGCTGACAGCAATGTATTTAAAAAGAATTACATCAGAAGCGTTTCGCTTTTATTTATAAAGCATCTTCTGTGGCATTCTTTGAATTGGATACATACCTACACAAACAAATGTATTATGCAGTGCATTATTTATTTCAAGACGGCACTAAGGATACTTCAGACTGTTTGAACTATTTGCAGGAACGACATTGCAATATCCTCCGTAACGCAAACTAACAACAATATTTTTGCAATTATTTGTGGAGTGCGCTCCACGACCCTCAACGCAGCTGGATCAAAACGGGTAAGAAAGGCTAAAATCACAAAAAAATGATAGAACACTACACGGTACAACGTGGGATCTACCTTGGTCATTGCAAGAAGTCATACCTGGATGAGAAAGCAGATGGAGAGATTCGTCGTGACCCCTCGCACTCTGTGGCAGTATTTGTCCCCTTTCCTCTTTTTGTCCCCGGTGGGAAAGGTTCTTCACAGTATTTGTTTAATATCCGATACAAGCTGTAGTACCGGTTAATGGTGGTACGGATTACACCCTTAGGTTTTATTTAATGGCTTCCTTAGCCTCACACTTTGCTCTTCCTTTTTGCCCCTTCAGTTATGTGCGTCCCGATTTCGACGCAACGAGTGCACTTATTAGTTTCAGTTACTTACTGCCTACAAAATAAAAAGAATTAATTAAATAAGATAACAAAAAATCGGTAAGCGATCGGATTCGCATTGAAAGGGTTGCATTTTCGACTCCACCCAGTGCTTCTTGGCAATGCGTACACTGCTGACATCACAATTAACCTCATCATCATGTAGGTTATTTTATTAATTTACGAGTATATAAGCACAATGGCATAGGATGAAATGCACGACTGCAGATACTGAAAAAAGGATTGCAGTTAACGCATGCACGGGAACGTCGCGTATGTAAATCGATACTTCCATTCTTTTGCAACTGATCAGTTACATATACAGGGGTGATATTCATCAAGGAAACAGTGGAAGCAATAATTTTGACCACATCTTGCGCACATTATAAACGCTGCCTTCTTGGCAGTGACATGGTTTTTTAATGTTTCCATAGAAAAACAAACTTGATTGACATTTTGAAAAAAGCTTCCTTCATCGCACAGTCCAGAAACGAACCACGCGCAACGCAGCATGTCGCTGAATACGTGCGAGGATAGCTGGTGATGTACAGTGGAATGTAGTTTGATGCAAACTTCTCGGGAAGTGATTTCTTCTTCTTTCTCAATGACGTAAATGCAATTTTGACATTTTTATTGTATTTTTACCTGACGATAAAAATACACATCGCATGGTTGCACTAGTGGCATACATTTGGGAAGAATGACATACTGCAAGTCGGCGACGAAAATCCTCTGCCACAGCAAGGTTTTCCTCAGTAGTAGCAGTCTCTCTTTCCAGTACAAATTTTGTAACCTTTCTCTGTCGGAATTTATGCCTTTGTTTAAATCCCTTGACCCACGTTGCTGAAGCTTTGAATTCCAAATCTGCAAACTGTCTCGCTGCAGCAAGTGCCCATTGTTGCAAGTCTTTAGTAGTGACTTGCTGGTTACAGCTCCTTGCTTCTACAAAGCGATCACAGGTCCAGGAATCAATGGTGTGACGACGCATAAGCTTCAAGCGAGATGCACCTTTTGGTGGCAGACTTTCACTTTGGATATGTTTTTGCAAGATTAACCACCACTATTTTCTAATCCAGTGCAACGGATTCTGGATCATCGTTCATTTTTTTTACCACCCTTCACATCTGCATATTCACATTCTTCGGCGAAGTCGTAAAACCGAATCAACCCCTTGTCGCACACAACCACATATTCGGATAAAATGTCTAGTCGGCGCTGACAAGTAGGCGTCCTCTCGTTGTTAGGTCGGTGCAGCTCAACTTTTTCTGTATCTTTTCTATGACTGATTAAATTCGTGTTTGCACCTTATGGACCATTCACAACCCCAAGTTTGCAAGATAATGCGCTTGTTTTAAAGACTGACGTCCGATGCTGATGCTGTGCACATAGAAATAGAAAATGACCCATATGGAAATGGAAATGTCGTGTGGCTGGAGCCTTCCATTGGGTAGACCGGTCGCATGGTGCAAGTCTTTTGAGTTGACGCCATTTCGGCAACTTGCGTGTCGATGGAGCTAGATGATAACAACAGAGACAACACAACACCCAGTCCCAGAGTGGAGAAAATCTCCGACCCAGCCGGGAACTGAACCCGGGTCCCTTGGCATGACTATCCTTCGCTCTGACCACTCAGCTATCGGGACCGGTAATTGTGACGTCAGTGGTGTTCACATTTCCAAGGAGGACATAAATTTTTGCCGCTGGGCGGAGTCGAGCCTGCGACCCTTCCAATACGAAGCCATCCCTTTACTGCTGTTTTTTCTCATTTTGCTCTATATCGTTCGTTGTATTTGTTCGGATCGGACGTCCGATGACACCCAATTAGGTTCTTCGTTGATCCGCTGATTCAGTTTTTTGTTACAGAAGATAGCTAACACGCTGAGCTACCGTGCCGACTCGCTGAGCCAAACGCCACTCCCTAAACACATTCTCACAGGGACAATGATAAGGCGCACATGATGATAGATCCGTATCAAAATTACTTTTTTTCCCTAACATTGACTATCTGAAGTTCCCACTTGGGGCACTTTCATGTTCACCGCGCCCTACATGTGTCATGAATTTGGACGAATTCGGCGATGACGAGTAGGCACCTCTCCGTGCAGTTGTATATAGCGGTCTGTGAGAGAAAGACGATGGAGTAGGCAGTTTTTGTGGTGTGCTGTGTGAAGCCACCAAGTATTAGAGTAATTTAGTTACGCCAACATTGCTGAACTTGGAAGCAGAAGTCTTCATGCAAGGAAGGTGAAGATGTTAAAGAATTATGATTTTTGTTTTTGCCTGCACGTTACTATAGATGAATCGGCTGATAATTTGTAAATGTTGAGTAACAACAGAATCTACGTAAGCTGTTTGGATAAAAACGCTGGTTAGATATATCATTTTTGTAATGTTTGTAAGATTTGTTAACAGTGCTGTATGGAATTTGATGATTTGCATTTGTACTGGTTTAATGAGGTTAGATAATGCTTACTGTTTAAATCTCCTTGTTTATGAATCAGTTTTGAGTAAAGTAACTTTAATTGTAAGATGATTTTTTGAAAAGACAAACTTAACATGCAATATAATTTTGCTAGAAAAACTGTGTTGGTAATTCATCTTAATCAGTACTGCCTCCCTGTCCAGGTCATATATTTTTCAAAGAAGGTAGATTTTTTTAAATGTTCTCGGTTATCAGCCAAAAGAGTTTCATGTTCATTTCAAAGCATTACGGCTAGCATTGCACATTGCTCAGCCAGAAGCTAGTATATTTTTGTTTTTCATGAGAGACCAGAATACATCGCGTTACTCTGTTGCTGCTTTAGAGGTAATTTAATTACCCAATCAATTCGTATAAAGTTTTTGCTAACAATAACACAGAGTAAGCACACCACATGCAGTTACAACACGCTACACGACAAGTCGAGTTCAGTGCCCATTTCACAGTTCAGACATTCATTCAACGTAACCCTAAAAAGTTTTTATAAAAATAAAGAGCTTTACAACATATAGTGATAAGAAAAGACCATATGTTTCTGCTGTGATATCCAATTTGAGTTCATCCAGTACATACCGGTATAGTTGTTTCCATATCATAAGTTGTTCTGCCTTTCAGATTGTAAATTTCACTCCAACTGTGAGTAAAATATTTAATATTAATTGTTTTATATAAAAGTACTACAATATTTTTGTACTATACAATATACTTTAATTGATCAGCCAGTACTGCACTTATTAAATGACCATACGCAGCACTCAGCACATTCATGTTAACCATTTAAGTCATACAGAAGCTTAAACTAGGAATAGTACTTTCAGAACCTGTAAGTAAAAGATAGCTTTGATCACAGACAATTTTCCGATGTATACAAAAATTTCAGTCTGCAGCGTGGCGGATACTGCTCTGGTTTTGTGCAACAAACAAAGGAATAAGTGCTTGTGCCACGATTGTAAATACTAAAATCGGAACAACGTCACGCAGAGTGAAGAGTAAGTACATCTAACAAGGAATATAAATACACTTCGCAATGCACAGTAGCTAAACAAAATTGTTGTTTTGTACAATACAGCTGCAGCATCCAAATTGTTGCTGTTGCAACGATGTACTAACTGAAAACTGTATTGCGCCAACTGAAAACAGGTGAAAGCCTCAAACGTATATTGGCATAAATACATTGAAAAGTCGCTAGTTCCTGTATTTCTTACAATAAGAAGAATGCTAATTTATTATGTGAACAGTCAACGTTTTAGACGCATGGTTATGCAGTGTTGTACCATAGTATTTCAAGATACAGGAGAGTGGTAGACTGTCACCCAATGCGAATGTCTATGGACAAAAAATGCCTTCCCTTTTTGAGTTAATCAAACCACCTCGTTTGTGGACTTGTCATCCATCAGTGTATTCACGAAGGGGATCAAAGCCCTGTGGCGCCAGGTTCGAAAAGTGAAAACTAGAACGTCAGGAACGACGCTACAAAGGGCAGACGCCTTACACAAATTACGCGTTGCTCAATGGGTAACGCTAAATAGTACACACACACACACACACACACACACACACACACACACACACACACCTGGAACGGAAACGAAGTTTTTCACCTTACAAGTGACATATTGTGTTATGAACTCTTCTACTATGGTAAGTAGTTAAAAAAATCCCTATTTTATTGATGATGTGCCTTATTATAGATATTTTCATGACCCAATAATTGACCCTGTGACGCAGCCTGACTTCGGAAATAAGAAAAGGAAATAATCACTCACAAGACACTGTGACGAGAAATTGGCAGGTACCGCTTGTGTTACTGAATATCAAACAGAACAAGTATCACTTGTGAAATCCTATCAAAGCTATAAAATGTAGAAGTGGTCAGATAATGGCCGAAAACTATGCTATGGGATGGCTCCCCTGCGTTGTAATCACAATATCTTAATCTGAAAATGGTTAATTATTGTTAACACTTCATTTAGCAAGTGAATAGTAATATGATTCGAAAGACAAACTCTGCATATACTTGTAAGAACTATTGACGGCCTTAATGCCATGCTTTTTGCACGCTGTACATCGTGGAAACTGCAACACGAACATAGCAATCCTGCAACAAGCGACCAAAAAGATACATTTCAAAATGTGAAAATCGTTCATGCCACAAAGTGGAATATTTACCTCTATTAATGTGGAAGAACTGTATGTGGGTTGAACTCTCTCACTGCCTGCACTCTGGGCAATCACTGACTAGACAAAAGGAACCTCCCCACAACAGATGTGTGCAAGTTGGAGTCACATAAAGCATGAAACACAATAATGTACAATAATTCAATAAATGCCTTAGGGAAACGGAAATGTGTAACAAGACATTTGAATTTATATTTTTTGTTGGGTTCATATTAACGAAACATTGTGAATCTTCAATGTGGGACCCGCAGTACACATGAAACCAATTTCTATCAATTTCAAAATAAGGTTTTCTCTATATGACTTCCGCATTGCATAACCCAAAGTGCCGAAAAGAATAACTAAATTTAGTGCATAACAACTCTGAATAACTATGACCCAATTCTGTAATGTTTCCAACTATCTGGAAAGAAAGCAGGGCTCCATGAGCCTGTGTAATATCTTACGTCTATTTACGAGAGTACGTTCGCAATGAATCGCAAATTCAGCAAGCGAAAAATTCGTAAAATAACTGTGCGAACACGAAGAACACACGAATTAAATTACTGGAAATATTGTATATAAACACCCACGACAAATAATGGAAACAATCTCTCCAAATCTCCAATTGCAGACGCCACCTACGAACTACAAGACCTCTCAACTCAACAAACCTGGATCACGCGAGTATTCAAACTCACTCGACAGCATGAGCCAATAGCTCCCGCTGTTCTGATTGGATGAAAGCAATCTGAACTTGCCAGTATCGTGTCCCCAAGAGATACAAACACAAAGAATCGGTACAATATAGCACTTCTGATTAGAGAATTTCTTTGCAAAACGTTTCCAAACACTAGTTTTTTAAACTAGAGAAAGAAATCTTAGCAAAATTGAATTGCCGCAACAGTCAATATGAAATCAGGGTCTGTACCAGGTAGTTGAAATTACGTTTCCGGTGAGCGCGGAATTGCGGCTTCCGACTTCAGTCATACTAATATACACGCAACGCATTTGACCTTTCAGAGGAGCCCCAGAAAATCTGCTGTCGTTACCGGTAATTACACCGTAAGGTAGGAGGGCAGAGGCAGAGAGAAGATGGAAGTCACAGCGACCTTTCGACTACACGATCTACAACAACGAAATCAGCATGTATCAACGAAAAGGGTGACTGAACTGCAGCTTGATGTAAATATTTTATGTGAGTTGTTAAAGTGTGAGAAGTGTGGACAACGGTAACAGCCAGAGTCCATGTGGTTATGAGTAGCAAATTAGTCTGTTCCCATCACACATGTGTATAATCCTCGCAACCGGCTAGGACGCAAAATGCCGGAAGAGCAACAGTTCGTAAGTACGACATGTTTTCCACAACTATTACTAAAGTTTGCTCATAGGAGACTACCGTACATATTACGACGACATTAGAGCAAGCCAACACAAAGCGTGTCGAATCAGCGTATCAGCGTATGTAAATCAAATCTCTTAACGTATACATTTACAGCTATCCAATTCTTATTTTTTATTCAGGTGTTTTTACGTTTGAATGAACTTAAACCAACTTACAACGTACCGTCATCATTTTCACGTTCGACTGCTCTTTAGCTTATAACCTTTTTTACATAAGACTTCATTGTTCTGTTGCCTTTTTATCTATGTATCGAAATAAAAAAAAATTTCAGGTACCTAACGTGCAAAATCAACCGGATTTTCTACCCTCCAAAATGCTTATCTACGAAGTCCAGAAAGTTTCAGGTTTTCAGAATTCACGGTTCTCTGTGGATTTTTGTTTTACACCCAAGCTGTATTCATTGGTAGCAACAGGATTGTTCCTTTGTTATCGATACGATCGAGTTCCTGACCTAGTCTTGTCCAAACCGAATTTGTGCTTTGCCTGTGTACTCGTAGTCGAGGGGACGCTAAACCACAATCTTCCTTCGTTCCTTCACAGTTAAGTATATAGTATTATAAATTGTCCCAAGTGACCAAGTTAGACTTCGAATGTACCTCATTAAGCAACAAAAGCGCTACCTGTAATAAAAGATATACGAATACCTCTCCGTCGTTACCACAAGTCCAGGCACGTGGGCACGCGCACTGTTTGCTTCTTAATATAATAGCAATTCATGATGGTTTACATGTACCATATTTTCATGTAGCTTCCTTTATGATTTACCGTAGCACATTCCATTCCTTGTCTGTCCCTACCAAACGGAGACAGAATTACGTAAATTTTGCGTGTGCTCATTATATATCTCATTACTCTTAGAAGTGCTGGACAGTCTGTTACGACATAACAACTTTATGCTAGGTGCACTTAGCAGTTTTATTGCCGTTGTAAATGTCATAAAAGCGATTTTCATTTGGATGTAATGCCTTTTCCTAAGATAGTGGTGGTGCAATTGGTGATCGAGAGGTATAGGAACAAATCAGCAGGCTTGATTTAGATACCTAATTCTTGAGGTAAATGCTAGGAGGTTTTCTAACAAAAGGCTGAGATCACTGGCCGGTCTTCTTACCAAGAAGCCAGCCTAGCGTATAGGCTAGAGAAGACTAATCTGATAACAACGTGAGAGTAGGGTAGTGGATATCAAATCGATCAAAACTTTGCAAAAAACAATAGGGGGCAACCGCACTCTTGTGAAGATACATCCTGTCAGCGTTGTGTTTGCGGATGTTTGTCGGGTAAGTTTGGGTTGTTTTTGGGGGAGGAGACCAAAGTGCGAGGTCATCGGTCTCATCGGATTAGGGAAAGATGGGGAAGGAAGTCGGTCGTGCCCTTTTCAAAGGAATCATCCCAGCATTTTCCTGAAAAGGTTTAGGGAAATCACGGAAAACGTAAATCAGGATGGCCGGACGCGGGATTGAACCGTTGCCCTCGCGAATGCGAGTCCAGTGTGCGAACCACTGCGCTATCTCGCTCGGTTTTTTCGGGTAAGGGAACATATTTGTGTGTGTCTAACAAAGCGTTTTTTGCGTATAAGCAGCTCCTGTGTTACGCTCTGGTTATCGTTTTCCACTGCACAAGTTCGAATAAAACTTCATTCCTGTTGTCAGTACATTCGCAATACTTGGAACATGTAGCCTTTCGATTTCATCGTTAACAACATTGCATGTAACAATACCACATGTTGAAAATCTTACTGGGGCGCTATTTATACAGTATAGCTTATTACTTTAACTAATTAATAACATTACTTTACTTTCAGGGTAACTGATTTAGAATTCTAACTTTACCCAGTAAACGCAACAAAAAATTCGCGTCTAACGTGACCAGCCATGGATGGCAGTTTAAAGTTTGCCTAACTTTATTTTCCTAAAAACATTAACGTTATCTAATTTCGTTAGTAGCTGCGCTCTGTAGCCTAACAGGAATTAGCTGGGGTAAGTTAGTTAAGATGCGCACACCTTTACGGTCTCATCGTCGATTGGCTGTCGTTTCATAGCCGTAGTTCCGCAGCGATGACCTTACGACCTATGGTTATCTGGAAAATTTTGCTCGGATCAGTGAGTCTGTTGCCTCACACAGAACATAGTCGAAAGTTATATGGCCGAGATATCAGGTGAATAAATCGAGCTTCTATGGTCGCACCCCCGGAACTAACGTCTCTCGTCCTGAATCTAGCCTGTTTAATGCCGCAAAAGGAACCATTTCTGCTGTTTAATGTGATACTTTCGCAGTGCACTGCCTTCTTAAAATTTTGTTCGTAAACGTATCAGTAACATTTTACAGCATTTTGGGGACATTTCAGATAGAGATTATATTGAAAGTCCTTTTCTCTCTCCCAGAAGGTGATTTTTCATCTGGAAGAAATAAACGAGGAGTGTCAGTGGTCAGCTGTTCACACTATCTGATCAGACGTACCCGGACACCCCTACGCAATGCGAAATTGACCACTAGCGACATGATAGGTGGACCCGCCAGTATAAAAGGAGGGGAAAGTATTGCGATGTCAATATAGAAGCAGTCACAGAAAAGTGGGTCGCTCGGGAGGGCTCAGTGACTTCGATATTATCTTAGTAGCAGATCCATCAGGGCATTTCAGCCCTTTTAAATTCGCTGAAGTCGGCTGTTGGTGATGTGACTGTAAAATCGAAACGCAAAAAAAAAAAAACAGCTACAGATAAACCAAGACCAGGAAGACCTCATGTACCAGTGGACAGGGACCGTACAGCTTAGCGGACTGTGGCTGTAAAAATTCGCATGAAATGAGCAAAAGGAGGCACTTTCAATCCATATTCTATGCTCAGGAGACTTTTCATCCTATTCAGCAGTTCATGTAATTTGTACTTATTTTCGTACAATATAATATCTTTAGATTGTATCTTATCGTCGATATCCTTGCACCCTGTATTTTAAATCCCTATGCTCTGCCAGGCTTTTTAATTTCCTCATTGCTTCTTCGTTATACATTTCACCCCTTTTAATCTCAGCATTGTATCTTTATTTCCCATTCACATTGTTCTCTCTTGGCTTTTGTACGTATTTATTAATTCTATATTTTATTTGTCAAGTACCGTGGGACCTGCTTCCTTGTGGAACGAGCCAGTACATGGTTTACAGAATGCCAATTAGAAAATTTGTAAGGAAAGAATTAATGAAACACAGTTAAACATAGTAAGCCTATTAGAATAAATAACACTTTACAGAGAGAGTTTCAACTGCTATGAGGAATCCGTGGGTTTGCCACAATATTGTGTATTAATCATCTTCCCGTGAGCATATACTTTCCTTTCCGGCATTTCAAACATCTATCACTTTATCAAACGCTTCTTTCCAATCTACAAAACGTATTAATGACAATTTTTCTTGAGCCGTGCTTTCATTATCATACGCAACGTCGGAAATGCCTCTCTCAATGCTTTACCTTTCTTAATCCCAAACTGCCCGTCGTCTGATTCATTTTCTTTCACTTTCTTCCGTATATTGTTATTGTCAGCAACCTGTTTGCTTGAGATGATCGAGTAAACTACTTTGTAAGTCACAGTATCCTCCATAAGGTATAAATCTAATGTCTTACTTTGTTCAAAGCTATTAAGCTGATAGTGACAGACAGATTTATCGGAATATCTTAAGCAAATGTAATTTATCCGCTACAGAAGCGGCTCGTGAAGTGCTTTCTCGACTGTTTCTTGAGCACTGTTCGTCTGCCTGGGACTCTTATCATAAAATAGCCAACGAAGAGCAGCGCGTTTCGTCACGGGATCGTTTAGTCAGCGAGAGAGAGCTACAGAGATATTCATCGAACTCCAGTGACAGACACAAAATCGCAGTACCAAAGAGTAGTTGTACGGCATAAACGAAAGTTAGTAGGTGTGATTCTACATCTCAAAGATGATGACCGAGCGAGGTGGTGGAGTGGTTGTCACACTGGACTCGCATTCGGGAGGACGACGGTTCAATCCCGCGTCTGGCCATCCTGATTTAGGTTTTCCGTGACTTCCCTAAATCGCTTAAGACAAGTGCCAAGATGGTTCCTTCGGAAGAGCACGGCCGACTTCCTTCCTCATCCTTTCCTAATTTCGATGGTGACCTTTGTTGTTTGGTCCCCTCCAACAAATCAGCCAACAAATGTTATGTCTATTCAAATTTCGCGCCAGTCGCGTAAGAGTGGCAACAGTAGCGCCACTATGAGGTTGCAGATCAGGTTTCCTTATTATTTATAATAAGTTATTGGTACCAGAAGTATCCTCCGTCAGTTGGCTTGCGGGGTACTGATGAGGACTTAGATGAAGTTTTTGCGTGTATCTACTGTTGCTATCTTCGGAATTTTGTTCATGATTTTTTTCCGAAATTCCGATCGTATGTTTCTAGCCTTATAGATCCAACACATTAATCTCTTTAGATTAATGTGTTGGATCTATAAGGCTAGGAACGGTTTGTTTGCTACTTATCTCAGAAATGTTATGAATCTTACCGTTTTGTTTATTCGTGAGGCACCCGAAGCACTGTCAAACTGTGACTTTAACGCTGGGTCCCAATTTCTTCCAAATCGACACACTTCTTTTGTCGTGCGGACAGTTCGTCCCTCTCGCAGATGGCGTCATTGTTATCGTTCCACATGTCCGCTTCGCCTTGTATACGAAAACAGAGCGAGGTGGCGCAGTGGTTAGACACTGGACTCGCATTCGGGAGGACGACGGTTCAATCCCGCGTCCGACCATCCTGATTTAGGTTTTCCGTGATTTCCGTAAATCGCTCGAGGCAAATGCCGGGATGGTTCCTTTGAAAGGGCATGGCCGACTTCCTTCCCCATCCTTCTCTAATCCGATTAGACCGATGACCTCGCTGTGCGGTCTCCTTCCCCAAAACAACCAACCAACCTTGTATACGACGAGACACCCAAAAGGAAGGGAACTTAGTTTTTAAATTTATGCATTCGATTTTCAAATGTGTGTGAATTCCTAAGAAACTAAACTGCTGAGGTCATCGGTCCCTAGACTTACACACTACTTGAACTAAGTTACACTAACGTATGCTAAGAACAACACACACACCCACGCTCAAAGGAGTACTCGAACCTCCGGCGGGAGGGGCCGCGCAATCCGTGAGATGGCGCCCCAAACCGCGCGGCCACTCCGCGCGGCTCGATTTCCAAACAAAAGATCTTTAATCAGCTTCAAAGTACCATCCATTGTCTCTAATATACTTAATCTTTTATTCCATTGTTCGAAACATTTTAAATCCTCTGTCACCTATTCTTCAGCAGGGTCGACAAAATTATTTCCTTTTTCTGTCCCTTTTAATTCGGGATGTTAATGAAAGATGCATGGACAACGTCGGTTTAGTAAGTGGGATATAGAGCAGGGTTCATACCATTTTTGCCATTATTGGCATGCCGAGGGGGGGCGTTATCAATATGAATACATCAGTCACCTGACAGCCACATATCAGGCTTCTTCCGCTGCAAATTGTAGATTAATCTTTTCAGGACATCCAAGTAGAAAGTCTGATGCTGCGGAACAAACTCTGACCGACCTAGTCCTCTCACATCGAAAAATATAATCAACATTGTTTCAACGTTTGACTCCGTGGGGGCGAGCTTTTCTGAGGCTTGGTGAACTTTAAACTCGTTCGGGGGGGAGGATATTAGTGTTTAACGTCCCGTCGACAATGAGGTCATTAGAGACGGAGCGCAAGCTCGGGTGAGGAATGGATGGGGAAGGAAATCGGCCGTGCCCTTTCAAAGGAACCATCCCGGCATTTGCCTGAAGCGATTTAGGGAAATCACGGAAAACCTAAATCAGGATGGCCGGAGACGGGAGTGAACCGTCGTCCTCCCGAATGCGAGTCCAGTGTGCTAACCACTGCGCCACCCCGCTCGGTCGTTTAAACTCGTTCGATTGCTGCTTCGGTTCAGGGTGGTAATTATAGCACTATGATTCGTCATCTGTTACGAGCTTGGAAAGAAGATTTGATCAGTTTGGAATTATTGTTTCAAATCACAGCCTGCTTCCAACTTGCATTGTTTTCGTTCAGGGATCAGCTGTAGAGGTGTTGGGGATGAGTGATTTCTACGTTTGGTGATAGAGGAGCAGTTTTTTAGAGTTGTTAGGATGGCGTTCTGCTCTCCCGCCCGGGCGTTGTAGATGCGATGGGCTGGTGGGGGCTACAGGAAACCTTCGGGGATAAAGGTGGCTGCAGCAAGATAGGCGTTCACAGACACACTTTTTTCTTCCAACAAGCTATGGCAGATACAGGCGACTGCCTTCGACCCGCGATGTTTTCGTATTGGTACAGTAGAGACGGCGTCAGCGCGGCGGAATGCCACCCCGAGGGGCCCGGGTTCGAGTCCCGGCTGGGGCAGGAGATTTTCTCCGCTCAGGGACTGGGTGTTGTGTTATCATTTCATCCCCCTCTCCTACGCGCAAGTCGCCCGATGTGACGTCGAATGCAATAATTACTTGCCCTCGGCGGCCGAACTTCTCTGAATGGGGGACTCCTGGCCCACAATGCCGTACGCTCATTTCAATTTCCAGCACCGTGACGTAACATGTGGCACGTCCATCAGATCGGGTATGTCATCCACAATGAGCTTCCGGGACGGTAATTGGAACACTTCGTCAAGATTTTCCTTGCCGTCTTGGTATTCCGTCCGTACCACAACACAGTAGTCGATGCACTAGTTTGGCAGCCACATTTTCACCCTCAAATCTTCCATTAAAATTCGCTGAAATTAACTCCAAGTGACTCCAAACAGGTCCTCAACTTTTTCCATCGTCCGTCGTCGATCATCCAGTATAATTTGTATACTTTCCGTCGTTTGTGGCCATGGAAGTACCACCAGAGCGATATTTGACATCAATTAACAAAAAAATGGTTCAAATGGCTCTGAGCACTTTGGGACTTAGCATCTGAGGTCATCAGTCCCCTAGAACTTAGAACTGCTTAAACCTAACTAACCTAAAGACCTCACACACATCCATGCCCGAGGCAGGATTCGAACCTGCGACCGTAGCAGTCGCGCGGTTCACGACAGAAGCGCCTAGAACCGCTCGGCCACCACGACCGGCATCAATTAACATTTCATCTCCCTTGAGACGAGAAAACCACTCAGACACATGAGTTTTCCCAATTTTCTCATACTTTTAGACAGTTTTAACATTTGAAGCGTTTCTCAGTCAGTTTTTCAGAGCAAGAGGGAAACCTTTACGGGCACGAAAAGTTCAGGAGAGTCTGCCATAACGGAAACGACGAGTACACAAAACAACCGTCAATGAAAAATTCTTAGAAGTCGAACTGAACCTTTTATAGCTACGACGCTTGCCTTACTTACTCGGGGATGTTAGCTCTACACCCTCGTTGTTGCAGAACGCGGTACTACGAAAACTTCAGTCATAACATCAGTTCGGTTTATTTTAGGTTCCCCTTCCCGTGTGTAAACAACAGGTGGCTGACTTATCGTTTACAAAACAGTCACCTGTGAGCACAAACAAGTAATCAAAATATGTTACAACAATACGTGTATAATATGCGTACTTTTACAAGTCAGAAACAAGTCCCGGTGCGATCAAGAGAATTATGTACTGTCGTAGCACTCTATTCCCCATCCATGAAGATTCTCCTTTTTACCTGAAAGACGTGCTTTTGTAAATATGATAGTTGGGAAATTTCACCCGTTAGAAATTTCTAGAACATTCCGGAACATTCTACAGTATTCGAGAACATTCCAGAACGTTCCAGAATAGTAATGGAAGATTGTACACTGCTCGGGAACTTCCCGGAACATCCTAGATTGTTGTGGAACGTTTCAGTACCTCTCTAATGTTCTGGAATTTTCTAGAACATTGTGGACCATTCAAAGCCTTTCTAGTTTGTTCTCGAATTCGCCACAGGCGGGGCTACCCGTTGTACGATGAACCGAAAAAGTAGCGCAGTGAGTAAATACAAACAAACAGTGAAGTGTGCGTAGTCAAAGTGATAAAGTAACTGAACATAATCTAACACAGTGTGAAAAATTTGTAAGGTGTACTTAGCGTATTTGTTAATAAGCTGATTTATATTTCACCCAATTCCCAAAATTAAAAGAGGAGATGATGCCAGTTCTGAAACAAAATTGCGAAAAAGAAACAGCGAAAAAACTAAACAGAGAAAGAGCGCGAAGCACGTTTTACTTCCCAGCGAACAAGAATAAGCACGGTGAGAAGCACAGAAACCGAAGAACAGCGAAATGAACGGATTGAAGAATAAAGAATTGCGACACAATCTTATAATAAAAGACTGCGAACTCTAGACAGTCACGAAAATATCACCCTACGAGAAGCGCGGACGAGGACAAGTAAACAGTACAACCTAATAAATTAATCATTCCACGACGACCACGTCGTAATCGGGAAAACGGAACACATCTGCCAGTTTTGCAATACGAAAAAATTTGCTAGAAAAACACCAGGATTCTGCTGCATGAAGGAAACATTCGATTACTACAACTGGAAGAACCTCCACTGGAAATTTTACATTCCATGACCGAGGAAACATTAGAATAAAAACACTTTCTTCAAAATATAAAAAGCGTACAACGCCTACTTCCAAATGACTTCTTTCAACGTCACTTCGATTACACTAACAGATATGAAATCGATCATGTTTTTCTATTCAAGGACAAATCCATCACAACATGGTATCATTACTACCACAACATAACGAAAACCATAAATTTCTGCATTTATAATAAAATCGCAAATAAAGAAACAAATTAATCGATTATGCATAAATATCAGTGTATTTAGACGAGAAGTAGTCCGAGCAGTACAGGGGACCTTACACAAATACAATCAGCTAATTCACGTAGTCTAAACAGCACTAGCCGACAAAAGATCTCACGGGCAACACTAAAGAGTATTTAATGCACTTCAGACAGATGAGGTCACCATCGTAACTGTGAACAATGAAAGTAACAGCTGTCATATAATTGTACAACGAAAGCGACAGGGACCACAATGCATTGCAGAGAGAGATCGTTTATATATGCCCTCCAACATCTATAAATATTTCTGCATGGAGAGGACAGACATCATTTTAATGGAAAACAAATCCAACCTGATACGGGCGAAGAAACTAACAAAAAGTCACTCCCAAGGAGTTCTGTGCTTACCACATACAATTACACACTCAACATTCGTCTTTTATTCCAACAATTCCTGGTACATACGTTTGCGAAAATAGAAGCGGAACGGATGCTTTACCTAAGACTGAATCAGAAGAAACTACGCAGAGAAGAACACATCCGCCTTTGTGGGGCAATTATGAATGACGGAAACATTGACGACATTGGAATGATGATGATGTTACCTTGATCGCACAAGGAAGTCCGAGAGACACGCACGAATACACTCAAGATGCCATGGCCTACATAAAAAAATGTTGACGACCTGACCTCTTCACAACATTAACATGCAACTCGTCGTGGTCTGACATCAAAGAGCAACTACGATACGGCCACGCCCCGACGCATCGACATGACAGATAGCCTGAATTCATCAAAAGATACCACATCTTTGGAACCGGTAGATGCTGGATGTACACAATCGACTGCCTCACTCAAAGTCTCATACGGCTACACGCCGGAATTCATCCCAAGGGTATCAACAAAATCATCCAAGCTGAGTTTCCCAAACTACAAGAAGATCCGGAACATTTCGATACAAAAGTGAAAACCATGATTTACTTATTCGGTCCATTAAACCCCAATTCACCGTTTATTAATTACGGAAAATGTACAAAAAGTACCCAAAACCGTACTTGGACCGGAGTTGATGGCTATCCCAATACAGAACATGATTACTAAAACACGATAGCTTCGCAACAAAAATACGAGTGTAAGTATGAGGCCGCGACGAATTTGAGACAGATAATCAATGGGTAGTACCATGTAACACACTACTTTCCAAAATGTTCCAAGCACATAAAAGTAGAATACTGCAATACAGTGAAATCCTTCAAATATGTCTAAGTATATGAACAAAGGCAAAGACATGGCAGCATTTCAAATAGCCAAAGACAGAACAACAATACAGAAACGACGAGATCCTCATGTGCCAAATGGGAAGATTCATCAACAGAATCGAAGCAGCGGGCGGATTTTCGGTTTTCCCATACACAAACGCGAACCAACTATGCTAGAAAAACTGCAAGCGAACTACTTCAGAACACAGCAATAATAGATTTTTACCCATTGTGCCAAACAATTCCATTCGCGAAAATATTACTGTATGTCGACCTGTCATATGTAGAAGAGAAGAGAAGAGAAATCTTTCAACGACGAAAAAAGGGCATTCCAGCAGAAGATCATTTAAGAATCGTGAGAGCTGGCGCACTAGGCAGAGTACACACCGTACATCCGAATAACATCGAATCTTTCTATCACCGGATGTTGCGATACGAAATAAGGGGACCAACTAATTTCACATATTTCAAGATTGTTTACTGTTACCTATGCCAGACGTACAGAGAACCACGTCAACGCATAGGACTACTACGAAACGACGACCACAAAGAATTAACACTACACGAAGCCTCACTCACGGTCTCAGCTGAACAAATGAGAAACTTATTCTAATATGTAACCCATCGAATCCAAAACAGCTATGAGACTCCTTCAAAGAGAGTATGAGCAAAGATATACTGACCGAATCCGACTAGCTCATCCTGAACTGACCATCAAATTCAACGACAAAATCTTCAATGAAATATTCATTCGCCTAGAAGATAAATGTTTAACAGTAAACGACCAGACCGTAGTACAAATTGGAATTCAAACACCACTAAAAGATGCTACCAGTGTCTAAACTTCGAAATTACGAAGGAAAAAAAGCTACAACATCAACGAACTACTTCAATACATTGCTCACAGAGAACCACTCTTCAACGACAACAGAAAGGAAATTTACAACGTTATGAAGGAGCTGATTGACAACAACACTGGTGGAATTATTTACTTTGAGGTGCCAGGTGGCATCGGAGAAATGGTTCTAATAAATCTACCGCTGGCGGAAATACATGCTAAACAACACATCGCACTTTCACTGGCATCATCCTGCTTGCAGCCACACTTATGGAAGGAGTACGTACTGCCCGTTCCGCCCTTCAACTACCGTTTCATATAGCCAAAAAACAATTCCCGATACATAAAATCTCAAGAGGCGGGCTGAGCTCCCAAAGAAATGAGACGAATGCGCAATGGCACATAAAAAAATCTCTAGAAGCCATGGACATTACATTACAAGACATGCGAGGGAACTCTGAAGTGATGGGAGGATCTCTGCTCACTCTCAGGAGATTTTCGACAAACACTTGCAGTTATCCTCGAGTCAAAACCAGCAGAAGAGATCAATGAATGCTTAAAAAAATCTCATCTCTGGCCACGCACACAAATGCTGCAACTAACAAATATGGGAGTTGAACTATCGAAAGACGAAACAACAGGCATTTTGCTCAACAACTTTCACAAATATGCGATGGCACATATCCTACTGGCCAGACGATCGGTGTCATTAAACGCAACTGTGATTTCTGTAACATAGCCACTGCCGAAAACGAACTCGTTGACCAATTTCATCCATACATTGTTCACAGCTATAACAATCCGGATTGGCTATTTGAAGAGGCAATTTTGGCAACTGAAAATAATATTGTCGACAACACCATTCCCTGTGAAGAGAGAATATACACATCATCTTGATGCAATAATTTACCAACAGCCGTATGTATTGTAGAAATTTATTTTATTTTATGAACTTCTATGTGCTACCAGTTTCGGCAATACATTGATGTCATCATCAGGCCTCACTCGTCATAGTCGTAAAATCGCTATACACGAAAGGAGCCATATAACTGGAGCCGTGAATCAATCGTCCTGGAACAGCTCTTGGTGGCCAGCGACACAGACTCACACAGATGGTATACGGTGAACAAAGTGTTAATTTCTCTACGGAATTTCTAAACTCTTTGCAAGTACCAGGAATGTCTTTACACTGCCTTCGACTTAAAATTGGATTTCCGATCATACTACTCAGAAACCTCATTTCACCAAAACTACGTAATGAGAGAAGGATGATAGTCAAACATCTGTCGAGTAGCATCAAAGCCGAACTCGTGACTGGAAAGTGCGAAGGACACATACTATTTATCCGCAGAATACCACTAATCTCTACTGTGCTGCCACCACAATTTAAAAGACTGCAATTTCCAATCAAATTAGCCAACAGTTTTACAATTAACAAAGCGCAATGACAAACTTTAAAATATTGCAGCATCAACTTCAAAGACAACTGTTTTCTCACGTTCAACAATATGTAGCTTGCCCTTGAGGAGAACATTTAAAAAATCTGTGCACATGTATCCCGGATACAAAATTAAAAACGTAGTGAAAATAGTGTATGTTAACAAAACTTTTTACCTCATACTTTAACGACTATTGCAAATATTTAGAACATCTTTTCAATATTTTTTTTTACTTCTTATACTTCAAGGTTTATCTTTTTATTCCAACTAACACACACAATTTCATATAACTTCCTGAGCGAAACCGGGTACCTCAGCTAGTTTATTATAGGAAATATCTTCGTTTATATGAAAATTTGGAAACAGCTATTTTATCCTCATTTACCACTCAACTACAGTGTTCAAGTATAGACGCCGAAAGAAGCGGCCTTTCCAGAGCACTAGTTCATTAACTGCCATCTTTAATCTCTTAATAGGCCATGTCAACATTGGCTTGCCGATTTATATTACGTAAACTTCCACTACTGGTATCGTTAGTAAAATCGTGTCGGATACAGTACCGTATCCTAAAATGAAGTAAGTTAAAATACGCAACACATCGTCTTACAGCGACATTCTTCTCGGCGTTCAGACTCGTTACAGCATTACTGAGCTGGTACCTATGTGTACCAATAATAATTAGATGTTACGCCACAAATGACAACCCAAGCTCACTCAAAATACGATCGTGAAAGCTCCAACTGTGAAACGATTGAGATACGGACAGTCTAAGTGCTAGTGGATGTAACAACAAACGTATACAGTGCGCCATGGGTGCCATGCCTACAAAGAGACGAGAAACAAATAGAAGTTTAACTCTCGCTAATTGCAACTAAAAGGTGCCAGCGATTTTGTAAGCAAAATGCTCCTCTTCATGTATTAGGCGAAATCGCTTGTTACGGTACTCATCGTTGTCGAGGTCTTACTCTTCCTTTTCTTCCTTGGCAACTATAATTTCTAGCTATCAAGGAGAGAGTCATTCTCCAGGACACAGCCCACACTCACAAACACAGAACAACTTCAGTTAAAGGACGCTGATTTATTTACTCTCGGAAGATAAATTCTCTGCCACATTGGAGCTAGATGATTCTTTTCCTCGGTACTCTAAATTGGACAGTAGATGTGTTGGAGGTGGCGGCGACGGTGCTGGTACCTTAGAGATTATTTAGGCTGCATGATGTCAGGTCGAAGCAGTTACTATCTCAGGTATGATTACTTAGATAGACCTAGCAATCTCCCATTGCTGGTTGGCAGTGCGCCATTTATTAGGGCGTTGGCGAGTTTTCCTTTTATTTCACACACTTCTATAGCACCATTCATGGTCTGTCGGTAAACTGAAGCTGAGTCCTCACTCTCCCTACCCATCAGCGTCATAAAGCGTTTCGCAAAGGTGTCCTAGCTCTTCCTTTGAAATCAGTGACGTTGCAAGACTAATACACCTGGATGAGTTTATTTTCCACTACATGTAATAACATAGAGCATACAGAAATTAATGACTGACCAACGGATGAAACGCACAAAAGATTCTACGTAAATTAGTCCACGCTGCACTGCATTGCTAGATTGGAAACTGATTCTTGATGTGTCTGTACGGTAGGCAAGGCGTTATTCCGCCACCACATGTATTGCTCATTCTTCATTTTACAGACATTATATTCAGTTAGCGTAGTTGCTACATGTGGAGCCATCTCAAACTTGAGAAAGAACCGGGTAGCCACTGCGTTCATGAATTCTTAAATGATATTAAAACAATTTTAAATCATACTTCTCTTAAACCACTATATTATAGGGCAAGTTTTCAATATACAAACTGACATAAGAATATCATATCACACCATTGCTTTACAGTTTACTTACTACATTCTCTGGAAAAAGAGGGTGCAATATTTTTACTCACCGAATGCATATAAATTCTGTCATTGAGATGTCTGGACGATGGAGTATCGCGGTCAGTTAGCACAACTAACTGTCCTGTTGCAAGTCATGAGCCAGACACATCTTCATTTCCCGCACTTTTGTATTAATTTATGACGTTTCACTCACTTCTGCTAATGACAACACCACCCCTGTTTACAGTTACGGGTGTGTCTCTAAATCGGCGCCTTAAAGGAATGAAATACTCTGAACAAAATAATGTATTAATAACAAAAACGGGTTCGTACTATATTTTCCCCTGTATTTCTCACAGTTTCAGGTTGACATGGCCGTAAGATACACCCACCTCACCATTCAATACAATCTCAGTCTCCAAAGCAAAAATTCTGATATTTTTACCACACTGTTCCATATTCCTTTACTGTGCCAGCACCTAGGAGTCTCATAACTGTTTTAGATTCGATGGGTTACATATTAGAATAAGTTTCTCATTTGTTCAGCTGAGGCCGTGAGTGAGGCTTCGTGTAGTGTTAATTCTTTGTGGTCGTCGTTTCGTAGTAGTCCTATGCGTTGACATGGTTCTCTGTACGTCTGGCATAGGTAACAGTAAACAATCTTGAAATATGTGAAATTAGTTGGTCCCCTTATTTCGTATAGCAACATTCGGCGATAGAAAGATTCGACGTTATTCGGATGTACGGTGTGTACTCTGCCTAGTGCGCCAGCTCTCACGATTCTTAAATGATCTTCTGCTGGAATGCCCTTTTTTCGTCGTAGAAAGATTTCTCTTCTCTTCTACATATGACAGGTCGACATACAGTAATATTTTCGCGAATGGAATTGTTTGGCACAATGGGTAAAAAGCTATTATTGCTGTGTTCTGAAGTGGTTAGCTTGCAGTTTTTCTACCAGTGTCTTTGTTTGAAGTAAATTCTGTCCATACTTCAAATGTACTCCTAGATGTTACATAGTTGGTTCGCGTTTGTGTATGGGAATACCGAAAATCCGCCCGCTGCTTCGTTTCTGTTGATGAACCTTCCCATTTGGCACATGAGGATCTCGTCGTTTCTGTATTGTTGTTCTGTCTTTGGCTATTTGAAATGCTGCCATGTCTTTGCCTTTGTTCATATACTTAGACATATTTGAAGGATTTCACTGTATTGCAGTATTCTACTTTTATGTGCTTGGAACATTTTGGAAAGTAGTGTGTTACATGGTACTACCCATTGATTATCTGTCTCAAATTCGTCGCGGCCTCATACTTACACTCGTATTTTTGTTGCGAAGCTATCGTGTTTTAGTAATCATGTTCTGTATTGGGATAGCCATCAACTCCGGTCCAAGTACGGTTTTGGGTACTTTTTGTACATTTTCCGTAATTAATAAACGGTGAATTGGGGTTTAATGGACCGAATAAGTAAATCATGGTTTTCACTTTTGTATCGAAATGTTCCGGATCTTCTTGTAGTTTGGGAAACTCAGCTTGGATGATTTTGTTGATACCCTTGGGATGAATTCCGGCGTGTAGCCGTATGAGACTTTGAGTGAGGCAGTCGATTGTGTACATCCAGCATCTACCGGTTCCAAAGATGTGGTATCTTTTGATGAATTCAGGCTATCTGTCATGTCGATGCATGGGGGCGTGGCAGTATCGTAGTTGCTCTTTGATGTCAGACCACGACGAGTTGCATGTTAATGTTGTCGCTGGCTAAAAAGCTCTGAGCACTATGGGACTCAACTGCTGTGGTCATAAGTCCCCAAAACTTAGAACTACTTAAACCTAACCAACCTAAGGACATCACACACGTCATTTATAATGCGCCACAAAGGCGGATGTGTTCCTCTATGCGTAGTTTCTTCTGATTCAGTCTTAGGTAAAGCATCCGTTCCGCTTCTATTTTCGCAAACGTATATACCAGGAATTGTTGGAAAAAAAGATGAATTTGAGTGTGTAATTGTATGTGGTAAGCACAGAACTCCTTGGGAGTGACTTTTTGTTAGTTTCTTCGCCCGTATCAGGTTGGATTTGTTTTCCATTAAAATGATGTCTGTCCTCTCCATGCAGAAATATTTATAGATGTTGGAGGACATATATAAACGATCTCTCTCTGCAATGCATTGTGGTCCTTGTCGTTTTCGTTGTACAATTATGTGACAGCTGTTACTTTCATTGTCCACAGTTACGATGGTGACCTCGTCTGTCTGAGGTGCATTAAATACTCTTTAGTGTTGCCCCTGAGATCTTTTGTCGGCTAGTGCTTTTTAGACTACATGAATTAGCTGATTGTATTTGTGTAAGTTTACGTTTTGCAAAGTCTTACGTTGACGTGTTTTGGGATGGATTATAATTAGAAATGCAATATTGCTGGCAAAAGTTAATTATATTCTGAATGAAACGATTTTACAAACGTTCAAATGGGACTTACTTTTTACAATAATCTTACAACTAGCAATGCGCAAACATACTTTTAGTAGTCTTGGGTTTCTCAAAAAGTTATTTCAATAATATTAGTTCCTCTTATTATAATAGTTAGCTGATGTCCCTGTACATCAGTTTAAAATCTCTTGTAAACCATAGCTATTGGCTGGCAGGCACACCGCTCCTCTCAACCTCTCGCTTCAGACCTGCTACCGACTCCCTTCACTTCTCGCTCACTACTAATAATAATGGCCTGTGACGAGGGCCTCCCGTCGGGTAGACCGGTCGCCTGTTGCAAGTCTTTTGATTTGTCGCCGCTTCGGCGACTTGCGCGTCGGTGGGGATGAAATGATGATGATTAGGACAACACAACACCCAGTCCCTGAGCGGAGAAAATCTCCGACGCAGCCGGGAATCGAACCCGGGCCCTTAGGATTGACAGTCTGTCGTGCTGACCATTCAGCTACCGGGGGCGGACTTGCTTACTACTGACTTCCTACGAACGCTAAAGTGCGGTCTCTCCTGTCAACAATGCTTTCTGCTGCAGACAATCCCTGCTACCATTACAAAATGTATCAATGCGCGGTCTTGCCCGCTCTTGTCTTAAAATGTATCCATACGCGGTCTCTCCCGCCCTTTTTAAAATTATACCAATTTGCGGTCTCTCTTACCAACAATACTTTGGTGCAGACATTCCCTGCTACCACAATTATTTCCAACATGACACATATTAATTATTCCTACTTAATCGTATTAATAAAATATAAACATCTTTCATAAATTGTGATTTGACAATAGACAATAGAAATGTACACTTCTTACACACTGACGCCCTTTATGCGACCACCTGAGGCATTTTCGTGTCGATTCTAAGCGTCGAGGTGTCTGAAATATTTTTCTCGGCCACTCATAAGAAAAGTGCGTGATTTAAATGCTGCGAGTGGCGGTTCTGACCTCCACTGCGGAGGCGCCAAAAGACGGGATGAAATGTAGCTGAGAGCTAGTGTGGCGACCTACCGTCATGTGACGCTTCCACAGCTGCGCTGGTAGGATTGTCGTGAAATCTGACGCCAATGTGGCTTTCATATCATTTCAATGTGACATCATTAACCCACCTCACACTCCACATAAACATCTGAGCTCTGGCGTTTTTTTTTTTTTTTTTTTTCCTTCGTATGTGTCGAGACACTGCCGTCTGAAGCGTCTCTGAGCCCCGAGGATGACGTCTCAGGGCGTCACACTTATTCGCCATTACAGAGAAAGCCTGTAGACATCTCTGAGATAAGTTTCAAACTTCGCCGCGCGGCATTAGCCGAGTGGTCTCAGGCGCTGCAGTCGTGGACTGTGCGGCTGGTCCCGGCGGAGGTTCGAGTCCTCCCTCGGGCATGGGTGTGTGTGTTTGTCCTTAGGGTAATTTAGGTTAAGTAGTGTGTAAGCTTAGGGACTGATGACCTTAGCAGTTAAGTCCCATAAGATTTCACACACATTTTTTTTGTTTCAAACTTCCGCGTTCCAACAGGAAACAATTACGGTACATCGAAAAAGTAACTCTATAATTATGTCTCGCAGTGTATACATCATACCATAACTGTCAAATTATTTTGTGTTTCTGTTCTAGTAGTTGCCTTTTTGCTCCAATATGATCATTCAGATTTTGAACTAACCTCTGGCTCTAATGACCGCGCTGTCGATGTGACCTTATACTCTTTATCTTCATTTCTTTTGTGAAAAAGCCCATTCCGCCTGCTTTCTTCTGCCTACTTCCGCACTGGTTGATTGGGAATCTAGTAGGGCTGTACGGTTATTGCTTAGAAGTCGCAGTGTGCGTATTAAAGTGATTTCTGATGCTGCGAGCTTGTTGCAAGCACGAGCAGCTGTTAGTCGCTTGTGTGCATCGAGGTTTAGTCATCAGAGCGGTCGTCAGCAGCGACATTTGTTGTATTGGTAACAGCTACATCATTACTAAATTTCTGTGCGTAGCAAAGTACGCGTTTTTTGTGCTATGATTATGTGGTCCGTGGAGCTATGGCTCTTTGATAACTTGTGTTAATGGATCCTATTGCCTCAAAGAAGCTCGAAAAACGGTTCACCAATAATTAAAGCAAAAAATAATAATACGGGGATGGCACCTTGAGAAATTGTTGTGTGCCATACAATCAATGAAACTCAGCAGGGCGGTGACGAGTCGCGAGTTCATCAACGTTAACCCTTGCAGTTGGACGCCATCACAAATGGGTCCTGGGCTTAAACGAGTTAAATGAGAGCAAAAACAGTAATTCACGGAGGCCCTCAATGGAACGGGTAATTACGTTATCGTGCTTGGCGGACCGCGAGCTCTCCCATGTTTCGCCATCCGTCTTAATTAGCGAGGCCGCCCCCTTCAACTTCTGGACTGCTGAGGCGAACGTTCTGTCCCTGTGCCCAGCACGGCGCCTCCGTTATAAATGGTTCGCCCAAAGTCTGGAAGCAACCTTCGTCGAACAGGATATTCCATTATGCCACTCCGGCTCCAGCCTTCAAAGTCACGCCGTTGCTCACGCTTCGAAACGTGCCAACCGTTTGAGAGAAATTACGCAGTGATTAACACCTAATAGCCATTTACAAGACACTACACGCTGCTCTCAAGCTACATACCTAACGTCGTTAGTGCTGTTATTTCTAGTCCTGGGAACCGGGGCGTATTTATCTCTTGAGTCAAAATGTTGTGTTGTGTGCTTGTTTCACTTCCACTCGCTCCAGTGCAAGCTTTTTTGAGGCGGTGAAGTGTTGTAGTGATCAGTATATAGCGCAGCTGACTGTCAGTGATCTGGAACTAAGGATGGTAATTGATCTTCCTTTTTTCTAAGTAATTAGCTTTCCCACATTTCTTGTCGTGAGGTGATCTCTTCAGTTGTTTTTCTTAGTCTATTACACCTTCCATTGTCATTTGTTAATTGTCTCGAATGAAAAACAGCCCACAGTTGCACACCCTAATAAATTAAAAATGTCTTTTATAGTGTGTTTGACTTCTGAAGGAGGCTGTAGTATTATAGCTGAAACGATGGTCAAGGTTTAAAATAAACATAATTTAGTGCAACTGTGGGCTGTTTCTCATTCGAGACAATTTGTAACGGTTGCTGTTGTCGCTGCCATGTCGAAAATAAATCATTTATTAATGGTAAATGGCATGTGGTAGTCTATGTCTTGGTATATGCTACTCATTAAGGCAGGACAGGAACAGAGCAATCAGTTGCAATCCCACTGGCTTTTTATTATTCTTGCATATCCAGGTTTCAGCTACAAATGGCAATCTTCAGCGTATTTGGGTGAGTTACCACCCAACAAACTGGCAGGAGTACGTCTCACCATAAGACTCTAGTGGTGTATAGGCAGAAGGAAACCAGTAAAGACAGATAGAGATGTGTACTGCTTCGCGTTTGTTGGATGGTAACTCAATCAAATGCATTGAAGATGGCTATTGACAGCTCAAGTCTGGATATGCAAGGATAATAAACAAATCCAGTGATATTGCGATTCATTGCTGTACTCCTATCATTTCTTACTTCACCTGCAGTCGCTGTGCAAATTGGTTCTCTACGGGATCAAATTGGTTATGCTGCTTGTTATTGTAAAAAAATTAAATAAATCCTAAGCAACTAATGTCGACACGTTAGTTATAAAAAATGTTCCTGAGTGTCTTGCGAACTGCAGAGCACCTGTTTTAACGTTAGTACTTTCCACGTTCCACTTTTGTTAACGTTCACGTACCCTTCTTACAACTATCGCTCATAAAAGGAATGGATTTTTTCCTCACTCCTACTTAAGGAACATGAGTGACAGGATAAAGGAGCACGTCAACGTCCCGGACAGCGTCTTCCTCACCACTACCTGCATTTGTATTAGCCTCAGCGATTCTACGCATGGGCAGTTTGAGGGTGCAGACAGCGTGCAAACGTTCGCCTAGAGCAGTGGTCGGAAGAGCCGGCTCTTGTACTGACTTTCCGATACGAATGTGTAGCTCTCGAACATCTTATGCCACGCTGCGTTGGAGCCTTTTCTGCTCAAGCACAGGCTACGTGCCCTGTCGGTTGTATAGAATCAGCGTAGTAAGATAGATCGACATCGAGAGGTATGACAGAAAGATGCGGATGTTGTTGCCCGGTTTGATGGTGTATCATTAAGAATTCAGCGCTTCTACAAAGAGTGATGTAGTTCTAGGAGCCCTATAACAAGGCATAAGAACAATGGTCGTAGAAAGACCACAACTGATATGGACCAGAGACAGATCTCCTGCTCGTCAATGATAATCGATTTCAAGCCCAATAGGAGCTGCTTATTTCTGTGAATGCAGATCTATCTCAACCAGTCACCGCCAGAACATTACGAAGGGAACACTTGGAGTCAAGTATTTCACAAAAAGCCATTGTTCTCAACGGCATGAGTAGGCTGCACGTCTTCAAAACAACGCAGAAAATGGGTAGAAGCAAACTGGAGGTGCGTCGCGTCTTTTCTTCTTTTCAAATGATGGAATACGTTTCGTGCACCAACGATCAACGAGGGGCTTAGCCCGGAGTGTGTATGGAGAACGTTAAGGATGCAGGTGTTTCTGTGCTGTTTCAGTGGAGTTTTTCGTACTGTAATTTGAGTGCACTCATTCAGGGAAAGGTGAACTTGAACCAGGGTGTTTATTTCAACGTTGTTATTGACCAAGTGTTGCCGTCTCCTCTACATCTTCGAGATGAGTCTGGGATGGGCACTCCAGTCTCCCAAGATGACAACACTCGTTTTGACTGTGCTGCATGCTTACGTTCTTGTTTTGTTGAACACTCCGGCACCATACTGCACCTCTGATGACCCAATCTCAATCTCACAGGAAATAACTGGGGCTAATTGGAACTATGGAAGAAAGGCAGCTTCAATGTATGGCTTCAGCTCACTGTTTCTCAAGCTTTGTGACCAGGGACCATTTCGATTTCCTTATTGTTGGCAGGGGCCAGGAGGTTCAAGAAAAATAAACTGTGTCAGTCTAAAAATAAACACAAATTAAGAAATTTAATATATTCTTCAAACTCAAAAGTAACATGCATTAAGCAGTACTAAAATAATAGACAAGTCTATATTTTTAGCAGAAAATAAAACTCGTTTTGCCTAAGTGTGATTTTTGAGTTTGCATTTCCGTACAAGACCGATAATCCTGTGGCTAATACTACTCCTCACCTACTTTCAGTCGAATCCTGGACTCGTTTTTAATTAGCAGCAAAGCACAGAGCCGTAGTCCGCATAAATAAGTTGTGGATAAATGTAGAAGATAGCACAGTGCGAATTCTCAAATTTCAGTGTATGAAACTGCTTTTTGCGCCAAAACTTCCCAAAATAATCAGATTCAGACACGTCCTTGTAGTTTCTACCACTCTGGAATTCAATACGTTCCTGGATGTCTTCTGTAACTTCTCCAGCATTAGTGCCAAATGGGTTGTGAATCAGTTTTTGGTCAACTTTAGCTTCTGTTTCGTCATATTCTTAGAAGTAATGATTGAATACCCAGCCAACACTTGTTGATGCCTGTTAATGTTTCTTGTACATTTTCCGTAATCATCAGCGCGTGCTTTTAACGTCCTGATCGCAGAATAATTGTTTTCGACCATTTTACCTATCAATAGTTGAAGTTTACAAATAAGGTGACGACGTTTTTCTTCAAATAAAAATATATTTGCAACGCCTTCTAAATGTCCATTTGCGGAACCATGCAATTACACGTTTAGCTTAGTCACGTCTAACAATCCTGCCGGAGGAACATCCGAAACTGAACATTATAGCAGAGGCTGAAAATACCTCCTCAATTTAAGGTTTCTTTATTTAAAACACGACCGGTCTCGGGCCCTTACATGCCCATCATCAGGAGCCGTGCTGTAAAAAAGTAAGGAACAGGAGCTAATAATAGTTTTTACACGCAGTGCTACACACAAAAAAGCGAGAAAGAAGTTCGATATAACATTTCAGAAATCAGCAATTGCGCTAAGTGCAGTAAATTTAAATCAATGACAGAGTGAGTCCAAACAATACTATGGACGATTGCCTGGGTAAAGACATATGAAATAAACACTCGGTACTCACACTTTGTGCTTTGGCCCTGAGCGCCAAAGTGTACGAGTACAGGTCGCGGTTTATCACCAGCGAGCGCAGAGCATGGAGTAGCGTACACGAAGGGGGAAGTAAACTGGTAAACCAGAGTGGCCTAAGGACTGCCATCTGTTGACGGGAAGACCAAAACGGGGCCAACTATGCCGGCCGCTTACAATTTGAATTAGTGATTTACATCCAAAAGGGAAAAAAATCTTTATTACATAGAAATTTACATGAAAAGCGTTAAATGTACGTTGTGAGTAGTAAAGACACATATTGAACAGGGGCAGTACAGACCTGTAGCAAAACTAGTTGGAAGCCGACAACATAATATTTATGTATAAACCGTAAAACACAATGAAAATTTGGCCCCTTTCCACGAATGTCATACAACTTTTTACTTTAGCTGGGGTATATATGCTGAGGTGGAACAACGAATTGCAATATTCTACATATTCAACGTAAGCGCCCTGTTTTAAACACTTTAGAAGAAATAGTAATTATCCACAGCATAAACTGTGATCCATCGGGCATTATGATTGAGTAAACTGCGCTTAAACACGCAGTTCTGCTGAATAACTTTTCTTTTTTGACGCAGCGTCCAGCCTCATTTCGTTCTCCTCTGATTTCTGATTATTGTACGTCACACATGTATGCTTGTTAGCTATGTCAGTATTTTTGCCATTGCTTTGGTGGCCCTTAATTAGGCTTAGCGACTATACGGCATATGCCTGTCGCCTATAGTGAGGTCTCCAAAGCTTACCCAGTTTATTTTACGTAGCTTTAAAATGTGCTATTATAACAGAAGTTCATATTATTATTATAACGATAGTTCCCCTTTATGAGAGCGATTGGATTTGAATTCATAATTTCGTCTCCGGACGTTTTCCTTCTTTTCTTCTAAAAAACTCTTCATCCCCTAAAAATGCTGCTTCTTCCGTTCTTCTGTCCATTTTTTATCAGGGCGGCGCGATATTCTTCCCTCAGATTTTATTCCAGCACTCAGTCGGTCTTCGAGATTTTTTATGTTGATCTGCTGTAGATCCCTGTGGACTACTTTAAGCCATTCTGTCCCGCATTTACTCTCTGTTATACTACTGAATATATTCCTTGCTGTTCTGGAGTCTTCCATCCTGTGGATATTTGTATAAAATTTGGCTCGTCGTTTTCTGGATTCGTCTGTTACTGTGTTGGTCTTTATATAGAGCTCGTTTTGTGGTCTCTTCATCCAAACGCCGTTTTTGTTGATTGCCTCGTAAATCTTCCTGAGAATTTTCTTTCCTGCTTTTCTATTTCCCTAATTTTTAATGACCATCAATCATCATTGTTTCAGCTGCGTATATTGCTTCTGGAAGAATGACTGTTCTATAGAGCCTTAATTTTGCGTCTGTGGAAATGCAGTTCTTGTTGTAATGCATCCATGTTAACTTGTAGGCCTTCTGGAGCCTGGTGATTCTTTGTTTGCTGGCGATTCGGTTTAATCCTGAGGACTGTATAGTTTCTCCGATGTATTTAAAATGGCAGACGTGTGCTATTTTACCATGTTTTGTGATTGAAGGGATTTATTTTCTGTCTGTCTTTCCATATATTTGGTTTTTTCATAAGATATCTGTAGTCCGGTTTTTTGTGAAATTTCATGTAGTTTCTTTTCCACTGCGTGAATCGCTTCTGTTCTGTTATTGGTGATAACTGCTATATTGTCAGCGAAAGCAAGGCACTTGACTTTAATTCCGTTCTGTTTCTGATACCAATTTGGATGCCCTTTACCTGAAAAATTCGTATATTTTTAATTTTTTATCCTGTGACTACGCTGCATTATTGGGGGTCATTATCTGTGTCCTCGCTAATTTAAAATTTGCCTCTCATGATTTGAAATTTGCTTAAGCCTAGTTTAGTCGTCGGTTTTTAGTCAGCAGGTTTTAAATTAATCCTACGTTTAATGTGACGCTTTAGTGCTATTGCCGCTTGATATTAATTGGTACAGCAGTTTTTGACAGTGTGGATTGTAAGGTTTAGCTACCTTCCATTTTATGCAGAAGCGAGATGCTTTTTAATATGAGTGCTACATGCGTACGCTCATTTCACTGATGACTGTGGCGCGTTGTTCCACGTCGCCATATATATCCCCACTAAATTAAAAACTTGCTTGTCACTCGTGGAATGGGGCAAAAATTTTCATTGCGTTTTACGGTTTATACATAAATTTTATGTCGCCGGCTTCCAACCAGTTTTACTACAGTTCCGTATTGTCGCCATTCATGTATGTTGCTTTAACACTCACAATGTGCTTTTAACGATTTTCATGCAACTTTCTATATAATGGTGTTTTTCTTTTTAATTTTTGAGTATAAATCACTAATTCAAATTGTGAACTGCCGGGCTAGCCGGTCCCGCGTTTTTCTTCCCGTCAACATGTGGCAGTACTTCCGCCACTCTGGTTTACCAGTTTGCCTCCCCCTTCGTGTACGCTACTCAGTGCTCTGCGCTCGCTGGTGACAAACCGCGACCTGTACTCGTCCACCGCGGCGCTTGGGGTCACAGTACAAAGTGTAAGTGTCTTAGTGTTTACTGCATATTTCTTTAACCAGTATTTTCTGGACGCTCTCTGTCATTGAGTTAGGTTTTACCGCACTTAGCGCAACCGCTGTTTTCTGTAATGTTTTTATACAAATCCTTCTTTGCTTTTCTATGTGTAGCACTGCGTGTAAAAACTATTATTAGCTCCTGCCTCTTGCTTATTTTTAGTACAACAACTGATGATGAGCATGTAAGAGCCCGAAACCATTCGTTTTTTAAATAAAAAGAACCTTAAAACTGAGGCAGTATTTCCAAACTGTGCTTATTTCGTCTGTGAAAATGTCCCTAAGGCAAGGCAAACGCACCAGGAAAAATGTAAAAACAACGTATTTTATAGGTAACAAAATAAATATATAAAAACAAATAAATACAATTTTACTTCTTATCTTAGTAGCTTTTATTATACTGCATATCTGTTTTATCTTCTGAGAAAAGACGACAATGGTTACATTACATTCGGATTTACTTCGAAACAAAGTATTGGAGAAATAAATGCACAGTGCGTTACATGCGCAACCGTTCACGTGAACGACTCCTTGAAACCAGCAAAATTAAAACACCACTTTAGATATGCCTGATTCCTCAGAAGGACCACCAAAATTATTCGAAGGGAAGTTAGAGAATCTGAAAGAAAAAATTAAATTCGCGACTAGCAGTACAAGATTTGCGTCATCAGAGATCACATTACTAGCGTCGTTTGATATATCTAAATTGATACCGCTATGACGAAAGCCTCATGCGATAGGGGAAACACTCATGAAACCCTTTTTGATGAAAGCCGTCGAAGAAGTTTCGGGGTTAGAAGCTAAAAAAATACGAAAAGTATCGAAAACCACGGTAAAAGCTCGAATTGAACTAACATCAAATGATATCGAGGAGCAATTTCTTTTAAGAGTTACAAAACTGTCATGCTTCGCTTTGTACTGTGGTGAATCGACTGACATTTCCAATTGTTTTCTGTTACTCGTGTTTATCCACTTTATAGACGACGACAACGTACTACTCAACCGTGATATTACTGCACTCTGCCAGTTATCGGAAACACGTGGTGACTACAGTAAACAGTTACAGAGGTGACTAAGAAAAAGGCATTGCACTGTCAGCATTTTTAGGTCGGTTGTGCAGATACTGATATGCGCTGGGTGTTTCCTTTGGAAACAAACACTTTCGATTCACTCTGGTCGACTAAAAATCAAAGAAGAATTATTGTCTTCGCCAGAACTGGAGGCATCAGAAGTTACGGACGTCATGAGGATAATAACGGAACATTTTCAAAAACATAATATTATATGAGAAAAGCTAGACGGTTTCTGTATGGACGACGCTTCAGCTATCTTAGGATCAAGTTCCGGCCTAGCAAAGTTACTAAAACTGAAGAATCCTTGGGCATTAACAACCTACTGTATTATACATCGCTAGTAGTTTGCTTACAAAACTCTTGCTAAACACGTTAATAATACACTACAACTGGCCATAAATGAGTTATCAAAAGCATGAGCTTAAGTAATTGCCCATCTTTTTTAAAAACTGGGCACCAAAACGGACTCCGCCACAAGACCCCTTTCACACTGAAATTTTTGGCTATCAAATGGTGACATGCTGCGAAGATTATACGAACTCAAAAGAGAAGCTAAGTCGAGAAAAAAATGAAAGACTTGCTACAGCAGTTTTCTGATCTGATATCTGGTGCGTTTGCCTTGCCTTAGGGACATTTTCACAGACGAAATAAGCACAGTTTGGAAATACTGCCTCAGTTTTAAGGTTCTTTTTATTTAAAAAACGAATGGTTTCGGGCTCTTACATGCTCATCATCAGTTGTTGTACTAAAAATAAGCAAGAGGCAGGAGCTAATAATAGTTTTTACACGCAGTGCTACACATAGAAAAGCAAAGAAGGATTTGTATAAAAACATTACAGAAAACAGCGGTTGCGCTAAGTGCGGTAAAACCTAACTCAATGACAGAGAGCGTCCAGAAAATACTGGTTAAAGAAATATGCAGTAAACACTAAGACACTTACACTTTGTACTGTGACCCCAAGCGCCGCGGTGGACGAGTACAGGTCGCGGTTTGTCACCAGCGAGCGCAGAGCACTGAGTAGCGTACACGAAGGGGGAGGCAAACTGGTAAACCAGAGTGGCGGAAGTACTGCCACATGTTGACGGGAAGAAAAACGCGGGACCGGCTAGCCCGGCAGTTCACAATTTGAATTAGTGATTTATACTCAAAAATTAAAAAGAAAAACACCATTATATAGAAAGTTGCATGAAAATCGTTAAAAGCACATTGTGAGTGTTAAAGCAACATACATGAATGGCGACAATACGGAACTGTAGTAAAACTGGTTGGAAGCCGGCGACATAAAATTTATGTATAAACCGTAAAACGCAATGAAAATTTTTGCCCCATTCCACGAGTGACAAGCAAGTTTTTAATTTAGTGGGGATATATATGGCGACGTGGAACAACGCGCCACAGTCATCAGTGAAATGAGCGTACGCATGTAGCACTCATATTAAAAAGCATCTCGCTTCTGCATAAAATGGAAGGTAGCTAAACCTTACAATCCACACTGTCAAAAACTGCTGTACCAATTAATATCAAGCGGCAATAGCACTAAAGCGTCACATTAAACGTAGGATTAATTTAAAACCTGCTGACTAAAAACCGACGACTAAACTAGGCTTAAGCAAATTTCAAATCATGAGAGGCAAATTTTAAATTAGCGAGGACACAGATAATGACCCCCAATAATGCAGCGTAGTCACAGGATAAAAAATTAAAAATATACGAATTTTTCAGGTAAAGGGCATCCAAATTGGTATCAGAAACAGAACGGAATTAAAGTCAAGTGCCTTGCTTTCGCTGACAATATAGCAGTTATCACCAATAACAGAACAGAAGCGATTCACGCAGTGGAAAAGAAACTACATGAAATTTCACAAAAAACCGGACTACAGATATCTTATGAAAAAACCAAATATATGGAAAGACAGACAGAAAATAAATCCCTTCAATCACAAAACATGGTAAAATAGCACACGTCTGCCATTTTAAATACATCGGAGAAACTATACAGTCCTCAGGATTAAACCGAATCGCCAGCAAACAAAGAATCACCAGGCTCCAGAAGGCCTACAAGTTAACATGGATGCATTACAACAAGAACTGCATTTCCACAGACGCAAAATTAAGGCTCTATAGAACAGTCATTCTTCCAGAAGCAATATACGCAGCTGAAACAATGATGATTGATGGTCATTAAAAATTAGGGAAATAGAAAAGCAGGAAAGAAAATTCTCAGGAAGATTTACGAGGCAATCAACAAAAACGGCGTTTGGATGAAGAGACCACAAAACGAGCTCTATATAAAGACCAACACAGTAACAGACGAATCCAGAAAACGACGAGCCAAATTTTATACAAATATCCACAGGATGGAAGACTCCAGAACAGCAAGGAATATATTCAGTAGTATAACAGAGAGTAAATGCGGGACAGAATGGCTTAAAGTAGTCCACAGGGATCTACAGCAGATCAACATAAAAAATCTCGAAGACCGACTGAGTGCTGGAATAAAATCTGAGGGAAGAATATCGCGCCGCCCTGATAAAAAATGGACAGAAGAACGGAAGAAGCAGCATTTTTAGGGGATGAAGAGTTTTTTAGAAGAAAAGAAGGAAAACGTCCGGAGACGAAATTATGAATTCAAATCCAATCGCTCTCATAAAGGGGAACTATCGTTATAATAATAATATGAACTTCTGTTATAATAGCACATTTTAAAGCTACGTAAAATAAACTGGGTAAGCTTTGGAGACCTCACTATAGGCGACAGGCATATGCCGTATAGTCGCTAAGCCTAATTAAGGGCCACCAAAGCAATGGCAAAAATACTGACATAGCTAACAAGCATACATGTGTGACGTACAATAATCAGAAATCAGAGGAGAACGAAATGAGGCTGGACGCTGCGTCAAAAAAGAAAAGTTATTCAGCAGAACTGCGTGTTTAAGCGCAGTTTACTCAATCATAATGCCCGATGGATCACAGTTTATGCTGTGGATAATTACTATTTCTTCTAAAGTGTTTAAAACAGGGCGCTTACGTTGAATATGTAGAATATTGCAATTCGTTGTTCCACCTCAGCATATATACCCCAGCTAAAGTAAAAAGTTGTATGACATTCGTGGAAAGGGGCCAAATTTTCATTGTGTTTTACGGTTTATACATAAATATTATGTTGTCGGCTTCCAACTAGTTTTGCTACAGGTCTGTACTGCCCCTGTTCAATATGTGTCTTTACTACTCACAACGTACATTTAACGCTTTTCATGTAAATTTCTATGTAATAAAGATTTTTTTCCCTTTTGGATGTAATCACTAATTCAAATTGTAAGCGGCCGGCATAGTTGGCCCCGTTTTGGTCTTCCCGTCAACAGATGGCAGTCCTTAGGCCACTCTGGTTTACCAGTTTACTTCCCCCTTCGTGTACGCTACTCCATGCTCTGCGCTCGCTGGTGATAAACCGCGACCTGTACTCGTACACTTTGGCGCTCAGGGCCAAAGCACAAAGTGTGAGTACCGAGTGGTTATTTCATATTTCTTTACCCAGGCAATCGTCCATAGTATTGTTAGGACTCACTCTGTCATTAATTTAAATTTACTGCACTTAGCGCAATTGCTGATTTCTGAAATGTTATATGGAACTTCTTTCTCGCTTTTTTGTGTGTAGCACTGCGTGTAAAAACTATTATTAGCTCCTGTTCCTTACTTTTTTACAGCACGGCTCCTGATGATGGGCATGTAAGGGCCCGAGACCGGTCGTGTTTTAAATAAAGAAACCTTAAATTGAGGAGGTATTTTCAGCCTCTGCTATAATGTTCAGTTTCGGATGTTCCTCCGGCAGGATTGTTAGACGTGACTAAGCTAAACGTGTAATTGCATGGTTCCGCAAATGGACATTTAGAAGGCGTTGCAAATATATTTTTATTTGAAGAAAAACGTCGTCACCTTATTTGTAAACTTCAACTATTGATAGGTAAAATGGTCGAAAACAATTATTCTGCGATCAGGACGTTAAAAGCACGCGCTGATGATTACGGAAAATGTACAAGAAACATTAACAGGCATCAACAAGTGTTGGCTAGGTATTCAATCATTACTTCCAAGAATATAACGAAACAGAAGCTAAAGTTGACCAAAAACTGATTCACAACCCATTTGGCACTAATGCTGGAGAAGTTACAGAAGACATCCAGGAACGTATTGAATTCCAGAGTGGTAGAAACTACAAGGACGTGTCTGAATCTGATTATTTTGGGAAGTTTTGGCGCAAAAAGCAGTTTCATACACTGAAATTTGAGAAATCGCACTGTGCTATCTTCTACATTTATCCACAACTTATTTATGCGGACTAGGGCTCTGTGCTTTGCTGCTAATTAAAAAAGAGTCCACGATTCGACTGAAAGTAGGTGATGATACGCTTGTAGCTCTGAGGCGTAGTATTAGCCACAGGATTATCGGTCTTGTACGGAAATGCAAACTCAAAAATCACACTTAGGCAAAACGCATTTTATTTTCTGCTAAAAATATAGACTTGTCTATTATGATAGTACTGCTTAATGCATGTTACTTTTGAGTTTGAAGAATATATTAAATTTCTTAATTTATGTTTATTTTTAGACTGACACAGTTTATTTTTCTTGAACCTCCTGGCCCCTGCCAACAATAAGGAAATCGAAGTGGTCCCTGGTCACAAAGCTTGAGAAACAGTGAGCTGAAGCCATACATTGAAGCTGCCTTTCTTCCATAGTTCCAATTAGCCCCAGTTATTTCCTGTGAGATTGAGCTTGGGTCATCAGAGGTGCAGTATGGTGCCGGAGTGTTCAACAAAACAAGAACGTAAGCATGCAGCACAGTCAAAACGAGTGTTGTCATCTTGGGAGACTGGAGTGCCCATCCCAGACTCATCTCGAAGATGTAGAGGAGACGGCAACACTTGGTCAATAACAACGTTGAAATAAACACCCTGGTTCAAGTTCACCTTTCCCTGAATGAGTGCACTCAAATTACAGTACGAAAAACTCCACTGAAACAGCACAGAAACACCTGCATCCTTAACGTTCTCCATACACACTCCGGGCTAAGCACCTCGTTGATCGTTGATGCACGAAACGTATTCCATCATTTGAAAAGAAGAAAAGACGCGACGCACCTCCAGTTTGCTTCTACCCAGTTTCTGCGTTGTTTTGAAGACGTGCAGCCTACTCATGCCGTTGAGAACATTGGCTTTTTGTTAAATACTTGACTCCAAGTGTTCCCTTCGTAATGTTCTGGCGGTGACTGGTTGAGATAGATCTGCATTCACAGAAATAAGCAGCTCCTATTGGGCTTGAAATCGATTATCATTGACGAGCAGGAGATCTGTCTCTGGTCCATATCAGTTGTGGTCTTTCTACGACCACTGTTCTTATGCCTTGTTATAGGGCTCCTAGAACTACATCACTCTTTGTAGAAGCGCTGAATTCTTAATGATACACCATCAAACCGGGCAACAACATCCGCATCTTCCTGTCACACCTCTCGATGTCGATCTATCTTACTACGCTGATTCTATACAACCGACAGGGCACGTACACACTTCTTCACTGCCATGACTTACGTTAAGGGTGGAGAGTCAAAAAATGTTCAAACGGGTGTGAAATCTTATGGGACTCAACTGCTAAGGTCATCAGTCCCTAAGCTTACACACTGCTTAACCTAAATTATCCTAAGGACAAACACACACACCCATGCCCGAGGAAGGACTCGAACCTCCGCCGGGTCCAGCCGCACGGTCTATGACTGCAGCGCCCTAGACCGCCCGGCTGATCCCGCGCGGCATGGAGAGTCATCTGAGAGTTTGGTATCAGTTGTACCAGCAGCAAACATTCATAAATTGCTAAGTAACTACCGCTTACCATCCAACATAATACGAGCAATATCACGACTTTTTTCTTTTACCTTTCTTTTTAGCATGTTTGCTTCGATCAGTACTGCCAATTACAGGTGTCAACCTACCTTAGGGTATTGTAGACTATCATAAGCAAGCAAAGACTACTGTAATTTTCCTAGTAGCCTCGATCAGTTAAGATCGTACCTGCGTTACCTATATTTTAGTAGTGTTACATACTTATCAGACGTTACCTGATTTCGATCGCTTTGTTTACGAATGCGATCAGTGTCTTACTAGATAACCCTATAAAGTGGAAACAGTGAGCTGTCGAGAAACTGAATGTGCATATACAAAGGGCTGCATAACCTAGGGAATCTTTTTCTTCTACATAATTATCCTTCTGTCTGTTACTTAAAAATAAACAGTATTAACAACAAAAAAGAAACTGTCAATGTTCAGTTCACGTTTTATTCGAAAATAGTTGATTTGTAACCTGAATCAGAATGACGATACTGTAAAAATAAAAAATGGTACAGATTTTTCATACAGCTCTAGAAAACGCAATTTTCTAGGAAAAGATAAAATTAAAAAAAAACACACACACAAAACAAAAACATATCAAACGTCGCATCAATACTTCGTCGAACTTATATAAAACATGTTTCTGTTATTCATAAACAGCTTTCGCACTTATCGATAATAATAGGAAATTCTTGTTTTTGATCATGATGAAAACGTTCTATTGAGTACAAAATAACAACAAAAATTATACTTTTTTAATGTTTGTGCACGTAAACTGTACTTGTATCGAAATTAATTGCTTTTGTTGCGTAAATGGGCAGAAGTTACTCTATCGATTAACTTTTATTACTTACGAAAGACAATTTATGTAAATAAAATACACAATGGACTAACACTGAACCCTGTGCATTTCTGATTATGTGCAAAACCAACCAGCAAACAAACAAAGTTTCTCTCACACAATCATTTATGTTTCTGTTCTACCGAAAGGTATTTTTGGTAGAGCCCAACGATACTCCCAACACCAATAATGTCATAGCCTGTGTTTTGGCAGAAAAGGCTCCAACGCAGCGTGGCATAAGATGTTCGAGAGCTACACATTCGTATCGGAAAGTCAGTACAAGAGCCGGCTCTTCCGACCACTGCTCTAGGCCAACGTTTGCACGCTGTCTGCACCCTCAATCTGCCCATACGTAGAATCGCCGAGGCTAATACAAATGCAGATAATGGTGAGGAAGACGCTGTCCGGCACATTGACGTGCTCCTTTATCCTGTCACTCATGTTCCTTAAGTAGGAGTGAGGAAAAAATCCATTCCTTTTATGAACGATAGTTATAAGAAAGGTACATGAATACTAACAAAAGTGGAACGTGGAAAGTACTAACGTTAAAACAGGTGCTCTGCAGTTCGCAAGACACTCAGAAACATTTTTTATAACTAACGTGTCGACATTAGTTGCTTAGGATTTATTTAATTTTTTATAATAACGAGCAGCATAACCAATTTGATCCCGTAGAGAACCAATTAGCACAGCGACTGAAGGTTAAGTAAGAAATGATAGGAGTACAGCAATGAATCGCAATATCACTGGGTTTGTTTATTATCCTTGCATATCCAGACTTGAGCTGTCAATAGCCATCTTCAATGCATTTGATTGAGTTACCATCCAACAAACGCGAAGCAGTACACATCTCTATCTGTCTTTACTGGTTTCCTTCTGCCTATACACCACTAGAGTCTTATAGTGAGACGTACTCCTGCCAGTTTGTTGGGTGATAACTCACTCAAATACGCTGAAGATTGCCATTTGTAGCTGAAACCTGGATATGCAAGAATAATAAAAAGCAAGTGGGATTGCAACTGATTGCTCTGTTCCTGTCCTGCCTTAATGAGTAGCATATACCAAGACATAGACTACCACATGCCATTCACCATTAATAAATGATTTATTTTCGACATGGCAGCGACAACAGCAACCGTTACAAATTGTCTCGAATGAGAAACAGCCCACAGTTGCACTAAATTATGTTTATTTTAAACCTTGACCATCGTTTCTGCTATAATACTACAGCCTTCTTCAGAAGTCAAACACACTATAAAAGACATTTTTAATTTATTAGGGTGTGCAACTGTGGGCTGTTTTTCATTCGAGACAATTAACAAATGACAATGGAAGGTGTAATAGACTAAGAAAAACAACTGAAGAGATCACCTCACGACAAGAAATGTGGGAAGGCTAATTACTTAGAAAAAAGGAAGATCAATTATCATCCTTAGTTCCAGATCACTGACAGTCAGCTGCACTATATACTGATCACTACAACACTTCACCACCTCAAAAAAGCTTGCACTGGAGCGAGTGGAAGTGAAACAAGCACACAACACAATATTTTGACTCAAGAGATAAATACGCCCCGGTTTCCAGGACTAGAAATAACAGCACTAACGACGTTAGGTACGTAGCTTGAGAGCAGCGTGTAGTGTCTTGTAAATGGCTATTAGGTGTTAATCACTGCGTAATTTCTCTCAAATGGTTGGCACGTTTCGAAGCGTGAGCAACGGCGTGACTTTGAAGGCTGGAGCCGGAGTGGCATAATGGAATATCCTGTTCGACGAAGGTTGCTTCCAGACTTTGGGCGAACCATTTATAACGGAGGCGCCGTGCTGGGCACAGGGACAGAACGTTCGCCTCAGCAGTCCAGAAGTTGAAGGGGGCGGCCTCGCTAATTAAGACGGATGGCGAAACACGGGAGAGCTCGCGGTCCGCCAAGCGCGATAACGTAATTACCCGTTCCATTGAGGGCCTCCGTGAATTACTGTTTTTGCTCTCATTTAACTCGTTTAAGCCCAGGACCCATTTGTGACGGTGTCCAACTGCAAGGGTTAACGTTGATGAACTCGCGACTCATCACCGCCCTGCTGAGTTTCATTGATTGTATGGCGCACAACAATTTCTCAAGGTGCCATCCCCGTATTATTCTTTTTTGCTTTAATTATTGGTGAACCGTTTTTTGAGCTTCTTTGAGGCAATAGGATCCATTAACACAAGTTATCAAAGCACGTAGCTCCACGAACCACATAATCATAGCACAAAAAAACGCATACTTTGCTATGCACGGAAAGTTAGTAATGATGTAGCTGTTACCAATACAACAAATATCGCTACTGACGACCGCTCTGATGACTAAACCTCGATGCACACGAGCGACTAACAGCTGCTCGTGCTTGCAACAAGCTCACAGCTTCAGAAATCGCTTTAATACGCACACTGTGACTTCTAAGCAATAACCGTGCAGCCGTACTAGATTCCCAATCAACCAGTGCGGACGTAGGCAGAAGAAAGCAGGCGGAATGGGCTTTTTCACAAAAGAAATGAAGATAAAGAGTATAAGAGTATAAGGTCACATCGATAGCGCGGTCATTAGAGACAGAGGTTAGTTCAAAATCTGAATGGTCACATTGGAGCAAAAAGGCAACCACTAGAACAGAAACACAAAATAATTTGACAGTTATAGTATGCTGTATACACTGCGAGACATAATTAAAGAGTTACTTTTTCGATGTCTCGTAATTGTTTCTTGTTGGAACGCGGAAGTTTGAAACAAAAAAAAATGTGTGTGAAATCTTATGGGACTTAACTGCTAAGGTCATCAGTCCCTAAGGTTACACACTACTTAACCTAAATTATCCTAAGGACAAACACACCCCCATGCTCGAGGGAGGACTCGAACCTCCGCCGGGACCAGCCGCACAGTCCACGACTGCAGCGCCTTAGACCACTCGGCTAATCATTCGTGGCGAAGTTTGAAACTTATCTCAGAGATGTCTACAGGCTTTCTCTGTAATGGCGAATAAGTGTGACGTCCTGAGACGTCATCCTCGGGCTCAGCGACGCTTCAGACGGCAGTGTCTCGACACATACGAAGAAAAAATATATACGCCAGAGCACAGATGTTTATGTGGCGTGTGAGGTGGGTTAATGATGTCACATTGAAATGATATGAAAGTCACATTGGCGTCAGATTTGACGACAATCCTGCCCAGCGCAACTGTTGAAGCGTCACACGACGGAAGGTCGCCACACTCGCTCTCACCTACATTTCAACCCTTCTTTTGGCGCTTCCGCAGTGCAGGTCAGAAACGCCACTCGCAGCATTTAAGTCACGCACTTCTCTTATGAGTGGCTGAGAAAAATATTTCAGACACCCCGACGCTTAGAATCGACACGAAAATGCCTCAGGTGGTGGCATATAGGGCGTCAGTGTGTAAGAAGTGTATATTTCTATTGTCTATTGTCAAATCACAATTTATGGAAGATGTTTATATTTTATTAATACGATTAAGTAGGAATAATTAATATGTGTCATGTTGGAAATAATTGTGGTAGCAGGGAATGTCTGCACCAAAGTATTGTTGGTAAGAGAGACCGCAAATTGATATAATTTTAAAAAGGGTGGGAGAGACCGCGTGTGGATACTTTTTAAGACAAGAGCGGGCAAGACCGCGCATTGATACATTTTGTAATGATAGCAGGGATTGTCTGCACCAGAAAGCATTGTTGACAGGAGAGACCGCACTTTAGCGTTCGCAGGAAGTCAGTAGTAAGCAAGTCCGCCCCCGGTAGCTGAGTGCTCAGCACGACAGACTGTCAATCCTAAGGGCCCGGGTTCGGAGATTTTCTCCGCTCAGGGACTGGGTGTTGTGTTGTCCTAATCATCATCATTTCATCTCCACCGACGCGCAAGTCGCCGAAGTGGCGACAAAACAAAAGACTTCCACCAGGCGACCGGTCTACCCGACGGGAGGCCCTCGTCACACGCGAGTAGTAGTAAGCAAGAAGTGAAGCGAGTCGGTAGCAGGTCTGAAGCGAGAGGTTGAGAGGAACGGTGTGCCTGCCAGCCAATAGCTATGATTTACAAGAGATTATAAACGGATGTACAGAGACATCAGCTAACTATTATAATATGAGGAACTAATATTATTGAATTAATTTTTTGAGAAACCCAAGACTACTGAAGGTATGTTTGCGCATTGCTAGTTGTAAGATTATTGTAAAAAGTAAGTCCCATTTGAACGTTTGTAAAATCATTTCATTCAGAATATAATTAACTTTTGCCAGCAATATTGCATTTCTAATTATAATCCATCCCAAAACCCATCAACGTAAAACTTTGCAAAATTTCATTGTTGTCAAGAAAAAGTTTAACAGTGAATTACGTAACTTCAGTCAAATTAATTAAAGAATAACGTCAGCTTTGTTATTAAAGAATAACGTCAGATTTGGTAACAAATACAGCCATTTATTATGACAGCCCACCAGCAGCTAATAGAGTATAGTAAAACAGAGTAAGTATATTCATGTGACAGTTCGATGTAGCAGTCAGTTGGCGATCCAGTAACTGTAAAAAAGGTAAGGAACAGTGTTGGGTTATTGCAGGTAACGACTGAGGGCCACGACGACGACACATTCTATGTTTCGTCGCAATAATTAGCAAATCACTTTTAATAAGCAACATTTAAATTTGTATGCGAAGATTGAGAAAGAGAATTAATTTCAGAGGGAAGATTTCATTTGTTGTTACATAGGTTATTGTAAAAGGGAATTTTATCAATAACAAAACAGATATAGAGGAGACGTCTATTGTGTAACATAACAAAAGAGGTATAGAGGAGACGGGAAGGTGTCACTTGGCGACATCCAATCGGTAAGACTCTTTGGTCAATCTACTGATAATTGTATGAATAAGCTAGTGTTAAGTGGCGCAACGCTTATACTAAACTGTATACCTTCAATTTACAGCCCATCGGCAATTCTGTTTGCTCTATTGATTCTGCGTTGAGAAGTGTTCGTTCAGTGTTGAATCCGCTTTAAACAGTGATATATTTTGTTTCGTGTGCTAATTATAGACAATGTCCCGCAGAATAATTACTCGTTGTCAAAGTGATAAAAGTGTAGAAAATACTGACGAGAAATTATTTTCAGGAATAGACAGAAATAATACATTTGAAAAACTCGATAGTGAAACGTTAGGTGAACAGACGTTCGAGAGTAGTAATAATACGGAATCTTTTGACGAACAATCAGCTTCAGATATGCCAACTGATAATGAGACATTAGTGCAAAATAATTTGTTTTTAAATACAACAGACGCTACACTGCCACAAATTACGCGTAGCAGACATAATAGTTTCAGTAACGAAACCACTATAATGCAGTCAAACAGTGTGACTCCATTATGTGCCGAAACAGATTCAAACGGTACACAGCTACACAATCTGGGTAACAGATACCACAGTTTTATTGACAAAAATTCCCAAACCACGGAAGAGGTGATACGATTACAATCGTCTGAGGATGTTCAAATGAACACAGATCTACAATCTTTAACAACGAATACAAATACTCACAGAAGTCAATCCGAAACGGATCCAATAATGGCATTTTTGCTACGAATGAGACAAGACATGAATCAAAACTTTAACAGAAGGGCACAAGAATCAGCAGACCTAAAAAACGAAATCAAGGCAGAAAGCACACAAGATCAGAAATTAGACAAAATGTACCAAAATCTAAAACACGAATTAAAAGTAGAAATTCAAGTAGTCGCTGAAAAATCAAACCAAGAATTACACGCCAAGACTCAAAAAATAACAGATAAACAAGAAGCATTCGCGGTAAGCATACGAGAAACAATGACAGAGAACTTTTCTAAACAAAACTCTCACATTGATAAACGTTTTAACAATCACACGGAAAATTATTTGATACGTCACCGCTATCTGATGAGATCGCGGGATAAAGAACGAAATGAACTATCACAAACAATTAATAAACAGCGACAGGACGATAAAAAGAAAGTGCTTGCTCAGGGAAAAACTTATGTGTACAATCACATACACTCGATTTCGGAAGAAATCGAAACGAGTAAGGAGAGAAATATTCAAATACAAGAGAGGCTCGCGGAAATCCAATCACATACAATTGAGGCGAACATTTCTACAGACACTGAAATCCAGAATATTGGGGATAAATTACAGAAGAAATTCTGACACTAACTGACAAAATGGAACACATAGAAATCAATCAAGACTCAGAAAATTTGAAATAGATTTTAAGAAAGCAACCAAAAGCAATCGTAAATTACGAAACGAACTGACAGAAAAGATCAATGAACTCACTACAAGAATAGTCCTGTTAGATACTACCAATGACAGTGAATCAGATGACACTACATCAGTCTCCGTTCAACAGATTTCTAATAGTAAAGATACGCAAATCACAAATGTGCAACAAACAATTGCAGACCTAGAATCACGTAATAATTTGTTACATCCGAAAATCAATTCTTTACAGCAAAGGATAGCTGACACACAAGAAACAACTGCAAACAATCAATTCCAACAGAACACACACCATTACGACATGCCTCAAATGCACATTACATATAATGTCCGTAGACTTCAGAGAGTAAGAGATCTTAACCAGGCAGAAAGACACACAAATTCATATACACAACATTACGAAAATAATTACACACAAAGATATGACTGTTTCGACCACAAGCATTTCCTTTCAGTGAGAAAGTTTAAAACATTTAAAAACGACAGGACGCAAATACATCCACTGGACTTGATCCAACAATTCAATGCAGCACTCCCACCATCATGGCCAGTTCAACATAAGCTAGAATTTATTATTAGTTTTCTTGAAGGGGAACCAGCGAGAAGAATGCGGCCAATTGCTAGACAGTGTTTTTCAGTAGAAGCATTCCAGGAAGCATTTCTAGCAGCATATTGGTCAGATACCACACAGAGTAGCATTAACGATCTGCTAACTAGTCTGCCAAATTTCGAGAATTCTACTTTCCCAATAATCACACAATTTTTCGAGTATATGGTTGAACAAAAGCAATACGTCAATGAGCCATACAGTCAATCCGCATTAATACAGCTGTGTATTTCAAAACTCCCCAGAGCATTAAAAGTGTCATTATTAACAGGCCATCAAAAGGACAGCGTGTACGCATTCAGAGACATCCTGCAATTGCTAGAGGTGCACCAGGCAGATTATGCGTTTGTTAATAAGAACTTTTCACGACATAACTCAAACCAGACAAACAATACTAATTTTGAGCAAACACGATTTGGCAATAACAATCATAATAAACGCTTTCGCAGTGAAAATGAAAACTTGAATCGAGAATACACTCAAGGATTCAATGAACAGCAGTATAATAACAATGTACATTACAATTCCAGACAACAACAAAGCCATCCAAATAACACGCCACATATACGACAGGGAATACCGAACCGGTCAAACTTTCACATGACTCATCGCCAAGAAAATGCGACAGGTGCAAACAATTACATGGGTCAGCCACAAAATACACAAAACGAACAAAGACAGCCGTTTCAGAGAAACATGCGTGCCTCACCGTATAACCACAGTTATGACGACAGAAGGAGAGAAAACGAACACCGACCGCAAAGGACACTCTACAATGTTAATTTTCATAGAAATTCAAACAGTGCACAACAACCAAGTTATCGTATGAATGTACCAGACACAAGATTTCATCAGCCACCTACCGCTAATAATCAAAACGGTAGAACAGCACAGCTCATATAAAATACACAACAATCGCTAACAGAAAATGAAATGTCAGAACATTTATGACTAGAGATAGCCTGTGATGAATCTCTAAATGATGACACTATGGATAAGGACAGAGAAAAGATAACGATAGGGAATGCCATTACATTCGACGACGTGCGAGATACATTGTTACACGAAAAACCGATCATGCACAAAACTATATGCCACTCAATAATCCAGATAAATTTAAAGTCATAAAATATTTTAGCAATAATTGATTCAGGCTCACCAATGTGCGTAATTAACGAAGACACATTTAACAGATGCAATAGCGATAATGATTATCCAGTATTCCCGTTGCACAAAACTAAAGTCAAGGGAGCATTTCCAGGAAAAACCATTGAAGTCAAAAGACAGGCACAACTGAAACGCCCCCTTAGACTGACACACAATATTTTTTTAGCGCAACGCAATCTGACTTTCAGAAATCCCTACAAAGGAATGGCCCTGACTAACATTAACCTGTACCTTTCACAAATCACTTACCTCACAAAAATCTTCGTTACTCAAGCTACTGCAATACAGCGAGCGCCACTACTGCCAGCTAAATACTCGTAACAGATTCAAACTACGGAAGGCACTAACTACTAGTAGGCATAGTTAGCAAATGAAAGATTTTAATTGAGAACAAACAATGTATTTACCTTAATAGTCATCAAAAGTCATAATATATACAGCAGTTCATGACATCCATTTTTACAAATTTCAAAACTCCGCCATTTTTCTCCCCACATCCACCACTGCTGGCGGCTCACCTCCAACTGCGCAATGCTACGCGCTGTTCACATCCAGCTGCCGCTGCCCAACACTACAATGGCAGACAACAATGCAAACTAGCCACAGACTGCACACAGCACAGCCAGTGATTTTCATACAGAGCGCTACATAACATTGCCAATAAGAAAATATAAACAGCCTACTGACATAGCCCCCATGCTCCCCACAAAAAAATATTAGAAATTGTTTTGGGCAGTGGCCAATAATGATTTGATAAAATTTTCATAATTAAAATAACAAAGATATCCAATGCACACACTTATTAATACAATGTTGGTCAAAAGCTAAAATTTTCTCACAGTCCATAAAGACAGTCCTGATCATTCATCTCAGTGAAATTACAGTGTTTTTTTTTCTCAAAGTCTGAGTAGTAAAAGACAATGCACACGGAAATAGTAGATTTCCATGCAGTCTTGAAGAAGTAGTGTTATCCTTCCAACGGAAAGACAGTGCTGACTCTTGACATGCTGACAGGTAATGGGCCACAACAGAGCAAACCCACAGCAGAGTCATTCGACGTTTTGAAGAATATTGGTAGGTAGGTCATCGCAGAGCAGACCCACTATAGTCTTGGTAGAGAGTATGGTATAGGTGGGCCACCAAAGGTGCAGACCCACTACATTCCTTGTAGAAATAATGGTACTGATGAATCATCAAAGGTGTAGACCCACTGTAGTCCTTGTAGAGATGGCCAGCAGCCATCTGTTGCGACTGTGCAGGTGCACAATCACCATTGAAGAGTCTTGCGGACAATATAGACTGTCCATAACCACCACTTGTGCGCTCACAAAGTTTTTGGAATTGTCCTTAGAACCAGCAATGCTGTTATCCAGTCCCTTGCTGAATTATTAACACACGTGTAAACACTAACAGTCCCTACTTCTCACATATTGTCCATGTACTATGACCAACAGAAACATGTGCAGTGAAATGTAACTTACAAGTTACTTAATTTGATGAACTGGTGTCAATTACAATTGTATAACATAAAAATACAATAACAAAGGTACAAAATACATCATTAAATAACATAACAATACAGATAACATTTGTGGTACAGGCTTTACAAAAGAATCGAACTAACATATACATCAGTGTTACAGGAATTATGACATAAGTAAATACATAAAAGATCAGAATAACTTTTGAAACATCAACTTTACACATGAGCATTAAAACAAAACAGAATAAATAATGTCTAAGCATATTTACAAGGTAAATAACATATTATTAATGTCAATTATATTTGAGGATAACAGTATTCCTCATCATAGTGAATGTAGCTTAGTATTAGAAGGAAAAAAATTCTATGAAACTACACAGAGACAGGAAGAAAACAAATACACAAGGGTACACAAACACATAGTGGGATAACACAAAAGGAAAGGTCAGGGTTTGTTTTACTGCAGTATTTTGCATGGAGATCTCCCTTGGTTCATCATTATTCCCAAAAGTCCTATCTATACCTGCTTTCTGTACCTTTTTCGTATAACTTCTCAATGCATTTCTTCCAATTCATTGCAACTCATTCTCTAATATAGTCTACCCCCTCTTAAGCTAACTTAAATGTACTGAGCTCAGATGCTAAACTAAGGGACGAGGCAATGCAGCAGCACAAAACAATTAACACAAACAGCAATGACAAAAAAATTCAAATTTGCAAAGCAAGCAGCATTATAGAAATTAGCAAAGCAATTGCAATATTACAACTAAGATAAGGCAATGCGCAGCAAACAAGAAAAATAAATCAGTAGTAAACTAGCTTAACAGAGTAATACAAAGTGAAATTCAGTAACACTATGCCTGGCAAACAGCAGCAGCAAATGAAATAACTTATATCAAAACATGACATAGCTCAAGCAGAAAAAATATTACACTAAAGACAATAATGCAGTCAAGGGAAATGTATATTCACATCTTAATGTCTATGTAATTAAAGTGGTGCACCACAAAAACTAATTCTACAAAAAAATTACCAAGTACTTGAAAAGAAAATTATATATGCAGTTACTGTTATTAGTCCCTTCTTAGTGTTCTTTCCATTCCAAGAGCTCCTTTTTCGAAGAATATGGATCATAAAATTAATATTTAATAGATCTGTTGACAGAAAGTGTTCACATTAGCAAATGCACTTCATTTTATTTTATAAAGCCAATGCTGCAACACAGCTGGAAATCAGATATTAAAAAAAATGAGCAATCTCTCAGCTAGAAAGACAATAGATGTAAAAATGTTTCTCATCATTTCATTGGGCATTTTAGTAAATATCATAAATTAAGAGCTCCACAGTGTAATCGTATGTTTTCAAGTTTGAGCGTGTCGTATTTGCGATGCTTTCGACAAAGAAATGTCAATAGCGTGGATAATGGCCTCCCTTTGTCTTTTTCTACCTGTGTCTCTGAAAAGGCACCACTAATGGCATTTTCTCCAGGCATCTGACACAGCTGGGTGCCCACGACGAATTACGTGCAGGTGGTCACTTAACTTTCTTACGGAAATATTTACAACAGCACTTTCCGCTACAGTGACAGTCTCATATACAAAATTTCACGGGTCGAGAATTTGCGTTGCAAATGTGTAGAAACAAAATCTTATGAATATAACAGTGTCCAAAAAATTTTCGCCGGCATTGTGATACATTCACGCATTTACACACATTTCATAACTCTTAAAGTACGATTCTTGGTTTCCAACATCCTTTTTCACAAGTCAGAGTCCCTAACCACTATTCATTACTCCTTACCTTATTACACACATATATATATATATATATATATATATTCGTCGACACGTCAATCTTGCGACGACACTTCAATATTTCATCATAATAAATACATAGCATAATCAAATTCCTTATATAGCATCAGCTTATTGATCATAAACATACCGCAACAGCATAATACACATAGTCATCGTAATAATAACATCATAACACCACAGTCAACTCTCAAAATCGTCGTAGCTACCTCCAATAATTTCAAAACCTAAAAAAATTCTCTGCTCATGTCAAAAGTGTCATCTGCCTCAAACGTACTTTAAAAATCGCAGTGATGTAACTAGAATTTGCATATTCAGAAAACGACGGTAAAAATTTACGAGACCTAGAAAACTGCGGACTTTTTTTTTGTGGATGGAACTGGAACGGCTCTGATTGCTTCTAACTTTTCAGGATCCGGCTGAATGCCTTCAGAAGAAATAATATGTCCCAAAAGCTTCACCTTTGTCCTACCGAATTCAGACTTTTCCAAGTTAACTGTAATTCCAGATTCTGCAAAAATACGTAACAAACTGTTGAGGATGCGATTGTGTTGTTCCCATGAGGCTTCTGCTATCGGAATATCGTCCACATATAAGGTGATGTGACGTTTTAAGAACTCAGGTAATATGGAATTTAGCCCGCGAATGAATGCTGCCGAAGAAATGTTCAAACCAAAAGGAAGTTTCCGAAACTGATAACAAACGCCGATACAAAGAAAAGCTGTGTATTTTCTACATTCTGGATGAAGTTCGATCTGATAAAAGCTGGATCTGAGATCAATGGAAGACAACACTTTTACACCATTAAAATTTTGAAGAAGTTCTTCCATTGTCTGCGGCCTGTCTGTTTCAGGAATAATGATAGTATTGATTTGTCTCGAATCTAAGACAAGCCTGATCGATCCATTTTTCTTCTCAACAACATGTAACTGATTGTTGTATGAGCTTACTGCAGGCTCAATAATGCCCTCGTCAAGCATAGATTGTATTTCTGTTCTAACACGGTCCCTATAATGTGCTGGAATTACATATGGTCTAACATAAAATTTGGTATGCTCACGAACACGAAATTGGTATTGAAATCCCTTGATTGTTCCTGTTTTGTGAGTAAAAACTGTGGAATGTGCTTGTAAAATCTCAAAAAGGTCCTGCCTATCAGTGTCATTACAATTCTCAATTGTTTGAATTTTATTCTGAATTAACTAATTAATTTCAAATATGCCATCGATATCACCCCTGTCAGTACTTGCAGAGTGATTGTTAGTGTCTAGTTCCGTAGAAAATTCCGAACTATTGTCTAACAGAAGGTAAAGTCGATTAATTTCCTCGTTATGGTTTGAGAGCCAGTCTTCAAATTTCAAAACTATTGACTTACCTTCTTTCTCTAAACTTATTTCAGCATTGTGAAAGCTTAAGATTGCTTTGTATTCATTCAAAAAGTCTACTCCCAGTATAATTTCCGTCGACAATAATGGAACAATAAGAAAGTTCATAGAGAAGCTGTGGCTTTGACAAAAGAATTCTAAGTTGGTTTGTTGGCGTACATCTACACTTTTTCCTATGATTGCACCTTGTAATTTAATCTTACATAACGGAAGTGTGGGGCAATCGTTCGATTTGTTGCACTTGCTAAAAGCTGTTTCACTAATTACTGAAATGGGACTGCCAGAGTCAAGTACTTCCGTAAATTTTACGTCATTTACTGTAATGTGAATCACAGGATATGCAATGTTGTTATGTTTTACGTCGTGCTCCTGGAGTAAGATGTCCCTAATGTCTTCCATTTTTACGTAATTACTAGCTACGGCAGCTGCGTCGTCGGTTTCATAAGTACGTTTTGTGGCTGCCAGTGGTGTTAGTCATTGCCTATTGTCTCTTTGTTGGCGCGCGTTGTTATTGGGATTTGGAGACCTAACTTCTACAAAATTCACCGTGACGAGAGGGCCCTGCCCTGTTTAAATCCCGCCAGTTCTGATGCAGTTCAGGTCTGTCGTTACGATCATATTGTCTGTCGTCATGTCGGTAGATTCCATAGTTTCTTTCTTGTCGGTCACGTGGTGGAGAATTTCTCCCTGAGTCGTAACTGCGCGCTGGACCGTTGCGTCTAAAGTTATTCTGTCTCCCTTGATAATAATTATTTTGGTTCCCATATTGTCTGTTTCTCTGATTGTCTCTGTGATAGTCATTACTGCGGAGAGGTGATCTTTCCCTGTAATTATTACTACTCTGCCAACGGTTATCATATGGGTAGTGTCTGTTTTGGTCACGATTTACGTTGTAAGAATAGCCTTGTGGTGTCCATTTATTATTTCTGTCATCATGGAATTGTGACAGATGTGACCTGTAATTGTTGTACTCCTGTTTTCGCGTTCCGCGATTGTCAGTGTCAATTTCCAGTTCTTGTAACAGTCCCTGAAAAGCTTCAATGTCGTCTTTGCAACGTCCTGCTAAAATAATATTTCGTAAATGTTCAGGTAATTTGATTAAGCAAATGCGGATGAGTTCTGAGGGGCTGTATGGGTTTGACAGGTACTGATTCTTGTGCAACATGTCTTCAAAATATTTCACAAGACCGGAAAATTCAGATTGTTCGAAATGTTTCATCATTATGATGCCATGTTTTACTCGTTCTTGTGTGGCTTGAGACCAATATGCTGAGAGGAAGGCATGGTAAAATTCTCCTTCACTGTGGCAATCGTGAATGACCGATCGCATTCTTACAGCTGGTTCATTCTCTAAGTAGCCACACATAAATTCTAATCTGTGCTCCAATGACCAGTTGGGAGGAAAACAATGAGAGAATTGATGGAGCCACACTTGTGGATGAATGTCGTTGGCAGAATTCTTAAATGTTTTGAATTTACGTGTAGTAATAAACAGCTTATAGTCAAAATCATCGTGTCGGCGAGTCGCATGTCGATCATTGTTACGTCGTTTCGGCGATTCCATTTCAAAATTCGGTGCACCTTGCCAATTTCATTCATAATTTCCGAAATGCGCTGTGTTATTATTTAGTGGCTGTTCCGTTTTTATATGTCCCTCTTCTCGTATTGGAGTGCGAGTGTCCTAAAATATGTAATTCTTGTATTACCTGTGTCAGCTGATCTTGTACTTCCCGGATTTCTCTTTGGTGTTGCGTATTAATTTGATTCTGATTTTGTTTGAACTTCCTAATTTGTTCGCACTCTTCTGTGTCATTAAAGACTACCGGTTTTGTGTCATTCAGATTATCATCTACCTTCGTAGATAAATTATTTAGCTGATCCGAAAGTTCGACTACTTTCTCTGATAATGAACTAATTTCCTCCATGTGTCTTTCTGAACCAACTTTCAGAGTATCTCCTGTGTCCTTTAAGTTTTCCTGAATTTTTGCAAGTTGCCTAACCGAGTCGGTAGATGCAACTGAGTCAATTTTAGCTTGCAAGGTGCCGTGATTTTCATGAACAATAGTTTGCAGTTCCTTTATGGCTGCTTCGTGATTCTGTAATGCATTTTCATGACGCGAAAAAATAGGTTGGAAATGCTCACAAATTTGTGTTCTTACGTCATTACAGACTTTTTGACAATTCGCTTCGATTTTATGTAACTCAGTAGTTATGTCTTCACGTGTTTGTTCAAGCGTGGTGTCTAACTTCCGAAGATTTTGTTCCATTGTGTCTAACTTTTGAAGCTTTTGCTGTGTTTGTCTCTGATTTTGTTCCATTGTGTCTAACGTTTGAAGAGTTTGTTCCATTGTGTCTAACTGTTGCTGTGTTTGTCTCTGATTTTGTTTCATTTGCTGCATTAATTGCAATAATAATGTATTAGTGTCTGGAATCTGTTACTCTATACTTTTCGGCAGTGCATTTACACCGGCTACATTCACATTTTGACGAGCAGAAAATGTGTCTTGACTTATTTGAGAACACGGTGAGGACCCAAAACCTGAGTCTACAGTATTTGCAATATTGTGTTCTGTCATTTCGGATTCCTGAGGCGAGCTGTTTCCGAGCGATCGATCGATAATGTTTCCCTGTTCACTACTTGTTTCACTGTCTACACCATTATTTGCCGCCCACTCCATTTCCCTATGCACAATTACCAAATTACTAGTTTGGACATTAGTTAATTCATTACACGGTGGCGCTAACACACAGCTTTCGTCTTCACTGTCATTTCTCAGTTTACTTTGTAGCCTAGTATTACGTTTTTCACACGCCATTATTGTCACAATATTTCACACGACAACACAGAAAAGCACAATTTGAAGAGCAAAATAAGAAAACACATTAACATAGCACTGAAAATAATATCTAGTTAATTGCAAGCGCAGCTGCGAAATACTCCATGCAAATCTACATGCATGCCACAAGTGTTTTACTGCACAACAATGAAAAACTACAACTACAAAGGAAATTCTCTCTATAATTATGCGGTAGCAATAAACAATAGCTACACTAATTACACAAACTACAAGAAAAGATCAGAAGATTCCAGTGAGGTATCCTGGCAGGGTCGCCATATGAAACATCCCCTTTGAACAATTATACATGACTGCTTATTCGTCCCAGTTCCAAATAGTATTTTTTCCAGTGAGAGAACAAACAATGTATTTACCTTAATAGTCATCAAAAGTCATAATATATACAGCAGTTCATGACATCCATTTTTACAAATTTCAAAACTCCACCATTTCTCTCCCCACATCCACCACTGCTGGCGGCTCACCTCCAACTGCGCAACGCTATGCGCTGTTCACATCCAGCTGCCGCTGCCCAACACTACAATGGCAGACAACAATGCAAACTAACCACAGACTGCACACAGCACAGCCAGTGATTTTCATACAGAGCGCTACGTAACGTTGCCAATAAGAAAATATAAACAGCCTACATACACAATTAACGTTTGTTTTTGCAGGGCAAACTATCCACAGCAAGTATATTAGGAATGAATTTTCCTCGTGCAGTATGATGCAAAGATTGACTTTAAATCGTCATACCTAACATTACAGAAGGAAGACAGTGAAGTGGTAGTGAGATTTCAAAACACAGTATCCTCAGAAGAACAAAATATGCACAGGATCGAGATTATTGCAGATTCTAAAGATTGTTATCTCACACTATACACGAATACACATAATAACAACATAGCAGAGGAACAGGAGTATAATGTATTAGAGACAATTACATGCAGGGTTGGAGACAGTGTAGTAAAAGAGGACACAGAGCCCACAGAATTAGAAAATATACTTGAGGAACATAAAACAGTTTTTAGCAATGTTCCAGGAATGATGACAGGATTTATGTACGAATTTCAGGTGAAACCTCACGAGACTTTCAAAGCAAAACACTATCCAATCCCGTATATATACACAGAAGCAGTTAAGAAAGAGTTACGAGCAATGACTGATCAGGGTATAATTGAACCAGCAGGAAGCCAATATACCGGGCAGTTCAATAAGTAATGCAACACACTTTTTTTCTCGGCCAATTTTGGTTGAAAAAACCGGATATTTCTTGTGGAATATTTTCAAACATTCCCGCTTCGTCTCGTATAGTTTCATTGACTTCCGACAGGTGGCAGCGCTGTACGGAGCTGTTAAAATGGCGTCTGTAACGGATGTGCGTTGCAAACAACGGGCAGTGATTGAGTTTCTTTTGGCGGAAAACCAGGGCATCTCAGATATTCATAGGCGCTTGCAGAATGTCTACGGTGATCTGGCAGTGGATAAAAGCACGGTGAGTCGTTGGGCAAAGCGTGTGTCATCATCGCCGCAAGGTCAAGCAAGACTGTCTGATCTCCCGCGTGCGGGCCGGCCGTGCACAGCTCTGACTCCTGCAATGGCGGAGCGTGCGAACACACTCGTTCAAGATGATCGACGGATCACCATCAAACAACTCAGTGCTCAACGTGACATCTCTGTTGGTAGTGCTGTCACAATTGTTCACCAGTTGGGATATTCAAAGGTTTGTTCCCGCACTTCTCCTTCTTCATGACAACGCAAGACCTCACACAAGTCTTCACACCCGAGAGGATCTCACAAAACTTCATTGGACTGTTCTTCCTCATGCACCCTACAGCCCCGATCTCGCACCGTCGGATTTCCATATGTTTGGCCCAATGAAGGACGCAATCCGTGGGAGGCACTACGCGGATGATGAAGAAGTTATTGATGCAGTACGACGTTGGCTCCGACATCGACCAGTTGAATGGTACCGTGCAGGCATACAGGCCCTCATTGCAAGGTGGCGTAAGGCCATAGCATTGAATGTAGATTACATTGAAAAATAGTGTTGTGTAGCTAAAAGATTGGGGAATAACCTGGTGTATTTCAATGCTGAACAAAACAACCCCTGTTTCAGAAAAAAATGTGTTGCATTACTTATTGAACTGCCCTCGTATAAATCCCTTATACATCGTTGAAAAGAAGGATGGATCACTCCGTTTAGTTTTAGATTCACGTGAGGTTAATAAAATAATCATTACAGAAACTGACCGACCACAGACGTCAGAAGAGTTACTGCAAAAGTTTCATGGCACCTCTGTATATACCACCCTCGATCTCAAATCAGGATTTTGGCAAATCCCGTTGCATCCAAACTGCCGAAAGTATACGGCGTTCCCTTGCTTTGGTGAATGTTACTAATTTTGTAAACTTCCGTTTGGACTAACGATTTCGTCTGCAGCCTTCATACGAGGCATGAATACAATTCTCCCACAGTATCTTAAAAACAAAATTGCTACATATGTAGATGACATTCTAATCGCAGCAGAAAACTGGGAACAGCACAACCACACCCTTCAACTATTACTGAATACATTCGAGCAGAACGGTTTAACTATAAACCTCCGTAATTCTGAATTTGGAAAAGCCTCAATAAAATTTCTAGGTCCTATGATTTCACAAACAGGTATTGCACCAGACTCCGACAAATTGCAAGCATTGAAAGATATCGTGCCAACAAATAAGAAGGAACTTTGGAGCTTTTTAGGCCTTATTAATTATTTTAGAAAATTCATTCATTATAAAGCATTATGCACACCCTTGCTATACCAGCTCACAAGTAAAAACACAATTTGGTCATGGAATGAAGACGCGGAAGCTGAATTCGAGAATTTGAAAGAAGCGTTACTAAGGGCACCTTTGTTATCGCATCCTGACCAAACACAAAACTTTTCCATTGCAACAGATAGTTCAACTACAGCACTAGGAGTACATATTTTCCAGGAAGTAGAGGAGGACGGTAAGACAATCGTTAAACATATTGCGTTTGCAAGCAGGATATTTTCTCCGGCAGAGCGCAATTACTCTGTAAAAGAAATAGAGACGTTATGCGTAGTATGGGTATTTAAGAGATTCCGTCATTATCTATATGGAAGACACACCAAAATATATATCGATCACCGAGCAATCCAGTTTTTTGTTATCAGCAGAACTTACGCATGATAGATTAAGCCGTTGGAAATTATATCTACAAGAGTTCGACTTTACTATTGTACACATTCCAGGCACTCAGAATATTGTTGCCGACGCACTATCGAGATCTATTCAGCATAAACGACTCGAGAAAGAAACTACCTTCTGCCACAACAACTATAGTATTATGTATATCAAAGAAGTAGCTATCGAAAACTTTATATCATCAGCATTACAGGACATAGAGAGAGAACAGCAGAAAGATGAAACACTAAAAGAGATTGTAACGCTTTTGCGAGACAAGAGTAATGCACAAATAAGACATAATTACACTATACATCAAAATATTCTGTTTATTCGCTCGTACCCAGACGGCAACAATTGGCTTTTATGCATTTCAGAAGGGATCAGAAACAAATTGATATGGTATACGCACCTAAGCTATGCACATTACGGAGCTAGGAAATGCTTTCTAATTCTTCGACAAAATTGTCACTTCAACAATACGGAAAAACACATTCTCAAAGTTATAGTGTCCTGCAAGATATGTCAGAAAGCAAAATCATCTACAGTATCACATATTCCACCACTGTATCCATCACAACGTTTAAGTTAAGACACATGGCAGTAACAGATCTTTTCGGTCAAATCCCCAGAACATGTAAAGGTTATAGTTACATTCTAGTAGCTGTGGAACTGACATCCAAATTTGTAACATTTTCTCCACTAAGGAAAGCAACAGCTAGATCAGTATCAAGAGCATTTGTAAGAGATTTTCTATCAATAGTAGGACATGTACAGAAGGCTATTTCAGATAACGGACCACAGTTTAAGTCAGACATAAGGGAACAAATGTTAGAGAGTAAGAACATAACACCAATTTACATGTCAAGATATCACAGTTCTTCTAACCCGTCAGAAAGAATAATGAAAGAGATCGGGAAACTTTGTAGAATTTATTGCCACAGAAAGCATACAACATGGGACGAATACATTGCACAGTTTCAGGAAGTAATAAATGCAATACCTAATGAGTCAACGATGCTCTCACCACCTGTAATACTGACGAATAAAGACCCACCGAATAAACTTACTGAAATGATTACTTTTCCAAAGAAGCGTAGACTTCGTCGTTGTGAGATAATAGACATGGCACTAGCGAACATTAAACGAGCTGCAGATCGTAGAAAGAGACAGCAGAAGCAGGTAAGTAGATTACGCAAGTACGAGATTGTCGATAAGGTACTAGTTAGTACCCATTATCTGTCACATAAAGGGAAGAACCGATGCAAAAAATTTGAACTTCTATACACAGGACTATACAGAATTCGAAATATTCCGCACGCTAATGTAGTACACATTGAGACACTCAGAACAAAAAAATCGAGAGGAAACCATCATATGTCAAACATAAAGAAATTCTTAAGATAGAAAAACCTTCTTACAGGGTTACATATTGACAGAGTATAACAATGAGCTTTTTGACACCCGAATACAGTGAGCTACTAATGGGTTATTTACGTGCACAACAGGTCACCTCGATTCGACAGCAGATAAATATGCTGAACATTAATAGGAGTCTTAGAAGCGTTCTCGCAGGTCATTTATTTCACATTATGTAAGGTAAGTGAAGCAATTAACAGGACTACTTTAAATGTAAATGTATAACGCGTACAAATAATTTTCATTCAGTAGTAGCAATTAGATGTATTCTTTAACCCGTGCATGAAGCATTGTTGTCTTAGTTCACCAAAATAAACGTAGTTTTAATTGTAATATAAGTATTGAATATGGAGAAACGTGGATAAATGCTTTACAGGTCATGCTGAGAGCTGACGCGATATTCCAGATGCAGAGAGATGTTGAAGTCATGCCGTGCGCTGAAGTTTGTTAACCATGAATATTTTATTATAGGTAATACAAAGAGATATTGAAGTCATGCCGCGCACTGATGATTATTAACAATGAATATTTTATTATAGGCTATGCAGAGAGATGACACGAGGTACAAAGGAGAGAGGAGAATGAAGATGTTAGTATGTAAGGAATATAATTTAGTAATGGTTTATTTTGATAACAGGTGACACAGCGCAGCGCAGCACTACAGATGGAGAAACCACATTAAATTGCTTACTATATGTTCAAAATGGTTCAAATGGCTCTGAGCACTATGGGACTTAACAGCTGAGGTCATTAGTCCCCTAGAACTTAGAACTAGTTAAACCTAACTAACCTAAGGACATCACACACATCCATGCCCGAGGCAGGATTCGAACCTGCGACCGTAGCAGTCTCGCGGTTCTAGACTGACGCGCCTAGAACCGCACGGCCACACCGGCCGGCTTACTATATGTACTTTGCTATTCGAAACCTTTTTTCTGCATTGAACATGTACATACATGTACATACAGATACATACATAGGAAAAACAGATCACACCAAATGTCAGCATACCGATTCGCACTCTATGTAAAATACAAATGTTTTCTCTTAAATAACAATGACGATGTGTGCTACACAACTCAGACATAATATATAGTCGACTGACAATATGACTCGTAACTGACGAACACATTACCGAACATACTGAAGTCACAGAAAGTGACATATTTTGCCAAAATGTACTTTCATATTTCAAAAACTGTGAATTCACAACCTGTGAAGTAATATACTGTGTCTTTACGTAATTATTTATATTAGCACCAGATTATGATTTATTTAGAGTCACAGAATGTGACATAGTTTGTTTAAAGGTTCTTGTCTATTTTATTTAAAATGTTGATGCCTAAATGTACTACTAAATTCCACTTACAGAAATATTTGTTTGTGTAATTGACTGTCAGGTTATGTAATATGTATTGTAGGCTGAATTCACTACAGATGGAAAATGTGTTTTTTATGTGGTTGTTTAAAACTATAAACTTTTCTACAGTCACACAAGGTGACATATTTTGTCCTTTTAAACGTAAAATAAATAATTTTTATGAACACAGAGGAAAGAGATGATGTAAAATTTGGAAATAACGGTATCAACCACATCCGTGAAACTTTTGACAAAATGATTATACCTGTACCTTAATTCCTGTGCATCCCATGGTTATGGAGCACAAACAAAGTGAATAGTGAACCAAGTTACTTCAATCTACGAAGTTTCCTATGAGGTGTCGGCATACCAAGATGCACACCACAGTCGTGATGTACGTCAATAGGTGCTTGCATACCAAGATGCACACCATCACTACTAATGGACAATTGGAGTTGGAACTTGTACCTGATGTAGCTGCGGCAGCTCAGGCAATTCGATGGGTATCTTAGTGTGTGGTTACACTAAAACTATGGATCAAAGAGACGACGGAATCACATGGCGAAACCTGGTGTTGTGCTATGTGAGGGAAAGAAACGGACTTTTGAGTACATTCACAGACAGTTGCCAGTGCTTTGACCATGCTATCCAATTCCTTCTTTTCCCTTCCTTGAATATGGTACTAATAGATGCTAATTTATAATGAAACATAAACTACGTTCTAATTTTTGCCATCCATTACTATTAGAAATATAAATAACTTTTACTACCTGATGCACACTTCCAACTTACTGACTCATATTATTTGTATATTTTTATGTATACTCTTTTGAATATTCTCTTTGTTAGACCTAGGAAAACAAATTCTTATGACAGTTTATGTATGTGCTTTGTTGAAAGAAATATTCTATCATTAACTTACTTATTACTACACATATTTCTATAATCAAATTTTCTCCTTACGTCAAGTCCAAATGACAACGACGTAGCAAAACTTTAAGGAAACCCAGTGGATGGTTATGTAAGACGTGTATATTGCTATTGTCTATTGTAAAATCACAATTTATGAAAGATGTTTATATTTTATTAATAGGATTAAGTAGGAATAATTAATATTTGTCATGTTGGAAATAATTGTGGTAGCAGGGAATGTCTGCACCAAGGTATTGTTAGCAAGAGAGACCGCAAATTGATATAATTTTAAAAAGTGCGGGAGAGACCGCGTATGGATACATTTTAAGAAAAGAGCGGGAAAGACCGCGCATTGAAACATTTTGTAATGGTAGTAGGGATTGTCTGCACCAGAAAGCATTGCTGGCAGTTGAGACCGCACTTTAGCGTTCGTAGGAAGTCAGTAGTAAGCGAGAAGTGTAGCGAGTCGGTAGCAGGTCTGAAGCGAGAGGTTGAGAGGAACGGTGTGCCTGCCAGCCAATAGCTATGATTTACAAGAGATTATAAACGGATGCACAGAGACATCAGCTAACTATTATAATATGAGGAACTAATATTATTGAATTAATTTTTTGAGAAACCCAAGACTACTGAAGGTATGTTTGCGCATTGCTAGTTGTAAGATTATTGTAAAAAGTAAGTCCCATTTGAACGTTTGTAAAATCATTTCATTCAGAATATAATTAACTTTTGCCAGCAATATTGCATTTCTAATTATAATCCATCCCAAAACACATCAACGTAAAACTTTGCAAAATTTTATTGTTGTCAAGAAAAAGTTTAACAATTAATTACGTAACTTCAGTTAAATTAATTAAAGAATAACGTCAGCTTTGTTATTAAAGAATAACGTCAGATTTGGTAACAAATACAGCCATTTATTATGACAGCCCACCAGCAGCTAATAGAGTATAGTAAAACAGAGTAAGTATATTCATGTCGCAGTTCGATGTAGCAGTCAGATGCCGATCCAGTAACTGTAAAAAAGGTAAGGAACAGTGTTAGGTTATTGCAGGTAACGACTGAGGGCCACGACGACGACACATTCTATGTTTCGTCGCAATAATTAGCAAATTTCTTTTAATAAGCATCATTTAAATTTGTATGCGAAGATTGAGAAAGAGAATTAATTTCAGAGGGAAGATTTCATTTGTTGTTACTAAGCAAGAGATAGAAATCCTAAGGGAAGGTTACATAGGTTATTGTAAAAAGGAAGGTTATCAGTAACAAAAGAGATATAGAGGAGACGGGAAGGTTTCAACAGGAGCTACGACCTTCCTTTGGGCATTGATTCCTCCATATTTCACGGTCGAAAACGACTGTTTGTAGCACGATGGGCCACAGGGCGATGTTCTTGACAACCTCTGAAACAGCTGACACCCCACGAACGGATCAACCCTACTCTAAGAACATCGTGGGCCACAATCACACTGAACGAGATCGCACTCCTTTGGAGTGTAGTGCAACTGCAATTTTTGCGTTCGATTACACGGTACAACAACTAGGAACCGTTCGAAACCATTCGATGAAATGTGAAAGTGATCCGAAGCAGCAAAGGGAGTTTTTTTGAGCCCTCCAGATTTGTGCCCTGCTGTGGAGTATTCACTGTGTGGGGTAGGGAGGGGGTGGCAGTGCGTCATTGAAACATGCCGGGTGAAAAAGTAATACAGGGTCTCTCTAAGACCTCCCAGTTCGGTAACACCTTCAGAGCCACTCGCAGCTTCATTAATACTTTAAAATGTACCTGCACAGAAACACCTGTGACGGATGCACAGTTCCGGCAGACAGGCAACTTCTTTACATCTCTCTGATTCTGCGTGCGTGCATGCCAGCAGATGATACAGCAGTAGCGTAGCCCGTCTGCAGGCGCCTAGGGTTCCGTCACGGGCTGTCGCCGTACAGCTACATTTTTAATTTTCCCACCTGGCAACTGCCAGATTCTCCGACAAGGACGGCTGCTTCCAGCAGTCTGCGAGATCGCCGTGAAGCAGCGCTGGTTGGCGAGCACAGTTATCTCGACGCGACTTCGCAACTGGCTTGCAGCTTCATCGCCCGTGTGTGCGTGACGCCATTATTTCTCACATACTGCTAAAATGCGCGAGGGAATGATGCTGTGAGCTCGCAACAATAAATCGCTTGTGTACATCAAGCCTAAGGTGAAGCAATGTAGTCCCTATTAATTTTCGTTGAGACCCGACCGCAATACCACCGTTAATTATGCCAATTTCCCACAGGAGGTCGTCCTTTTGGATACAGTAAGCTGACTACAGCAACACGCCTTCGCCACACAGAAGTGAAATTCCGCTCATTGTATCTGAACTGCTGCCTGTAGGCGTGTTGTTGTAGAACTGTAAAGAAGAAAGTTGTTATTGCTTTACGTGTTGTCGCTGTGGAAAAAACCCAGATGCGAAAAATAAAAACTGATGTCTGCTTGTAACTAGTTCTTTATTACATTTAGGGGTTTTTCACCGCCTTCACGATACACTCAGAGCAGATACCGAAAATTTTTTAGATTTGTACCCTATATCATCGACATATAACAATATGTTTACTTTTGTGCATTAGCGTACAGCTATAATCGGCGGTGGAAATATATTTGCAGAGAAAAGCACAAATGATATATATTGTATTTTAGGCCACTAGACATAACTAGTCATTGTAGTGGGTTTGAATACCTTTACTGGTAGCCAGCTGGTGTGGTCGAGCGGCTCTAGGCGCTTCAGTCTGCAACCGCGGGATCGCTACGGTCGCAGGTTCGAATCTTGCCTCGGGCATGGATGTGTGTGATGTCCTTAGGTTAGTTAGGTTTAAGTAGTTCTTAGTTCTAGGGGACTGATGACCTCAGATGTTAAGTCCCACAGTACTCAGAGCTATTTGAACTATTTGAACCTCTACTGATCAGGGGAAATAACTATTGAAAATATAATTGTTTTTGAATAGCTCAACATGAATTTCCTAAGGGACCGAAGTTTATTATGCATTTACCAGTAGAATAAGGGGCAGAGAAAATATTTCGCCGTATGCTACTTCCCTCCGATTTCGATGAAACAATTTGTGACTGTGATCCATCAAACTTTGCAAAAACATAAAAGAAAATTAAATAGGTATGGTCATGAAATAGTGAGACATAGCTTCTATACTAAATAATTAGTCCATACACAAGTTCCATTTAACTTTGAATTTATGGCAGTCGATAGATGACGAACTTACATCTTTTAACATTTCCAGATACACGTCGCACAATATAGCTTCTCACATAAATCTTCTGCTATGCAGTATGGCACTTTGACATTACACTAAAATAATATTTTTAAACAATAATAATACGGTGGCAAGACACGGGTGTCCGATACAAATTACCAGAGACAGAAGAGTGTTCATCGGGAATATCTCGTACATCAAAAAATCGTGTAAAAAATTTTCTTCTTTTGTCCGCCTTTCGCGCAGCGGCTTTCAAAGTCAATAGCCCACAGCAGCCCTGACGGCGCTTCGACAATAAACAGGCACGTCACACGACGGTCTTTTTTTTTTTTTTACGTTCTCGCAACATTATTTGCTAACTGTAGCTCTTGCCGAGCGACTGCTCGGTTAGTGAATGATTTAAAATTGTAGTGCAATCACATAATGTTTCATTGCCTTCCATGGGAATCTTGGAAATCAAGGAAATCACCAAGATTCACATGTCGCCGTTAACATTATGGGATTGATTACTTTACGGATTTACATGGATTAAACATAGTATTTCTGTCACTTGGCTATTAGGATTACACAAATATGGTGATCTGTCATTCTGAGACAAAAGACAATTCTTAAGGTAAAGATAAACAGAAAAATTTAAAAACTAAGACAGTAAATCTACAAAGTTTACAATGGAGGTTATACATTATGCTCATTATATTCCATTGTACAGAGTTCATAAAGACCATCGTTGTGGCCTCAAGTTATTTTCCAGAACTCATAGGCTCTTTGCTCCTGAAAGAAAACACATAGACATTCATCTTTTTATACACATATAATTCTCACACATGGAATTTCTTACACGTGTCCATCTTCCATCGCTCACTATTTGTCATGATTTTTACGCTTTCATTATTTGTGTATTGGACACGTAAGTTAAAATTGATTCTTCTCCAGATGAAGCTTATCCCTTCAGAAGTTGGATTGCTACTTTGCGTTCTCCGAGAAAGAAACTTTTCATCATCTCTGGTGGACGAGTCTCGCTCGTACGTTAGGTACACACGTTACATGTAACAAAAAAAATACCTATTACTCTAAGAACTAAGCTTACATCTAAATTTATGACTTGGGATTCATAGGAATCTGACATCGTCAATATTCGCGTGAGGTTTGGCTGTTCGCATTTCATTCACGGGATTACATTTCTTTTTTATGTTGTATGAAATGAAATGTCGTGTGACGAGGGCCTCCCGTTGGGTAGACCGTTCGCCTGGTGCAAGTCTTTCGATTTGACGCCACTTCGGCGACTTGCGTGTCGATGGGGATGAAATGATGATGATTAGGACAACACAACACCCAGTCCCTGAGCGGAGAAAATCTCCGACCCAGCCGGGAATCGACCCCGGGCCCTTTGGATTGACAGACTGTCGCGCTGACCACGCAGCTACCGGGGGCGGACTTTTATGTTGTGAACTCATATAAGAGTCCTTTATTTTGGGAGTGGCTTTCAAGGAAAGTCTGCTTCGTTGAACTAAAACGCGTTTGTTGTGTCGATGGGCGTTGCCACAGGCCGATTGTTGGTCTGAATCGCAACTCCAGGCGCTCACTAGCCGCCACGCGGTATTTCAGCCTTTCCTCTCACGGTTCAGTGAACACGTTGCGTCGATGGTGTTGTGGTATTTTGTGGTTTGCTGAACTGGTGTGGAGGGACAACGATTACCAGGGACAGAGACTCAATTGACACCATCCCTGCCTCCACATTTTCCAGCCGATTTTGAAGTTTTTAAGGTAGGCTATCGCTCGCACTTTGCAAAGGAGCTAACACAATTGGTTTCCGATGTACTGCACTTAATCAGATCACCTCCTTCGGTTACATAACCGGAGTATGACTGTCCGTCGGCATATCTGCACGTTTAACACTTATTATTTTTATCGTGAATGAAATTATCACTTATTTATTACAACGACTTATTGCTTCATGTCTATGGTAGACTTCCACAGCATTTTAAGCCTTCATTTATACACAACTATGTATACAATTTTTTTATAGTTTATAATCAAATAGTTTGTCTCACTTCGAAGCTTGCTAATTGAGAGCTTCGATTATCATGTCCATTTCAGTTTCTGTTGCTTTGTTGGTAACCACTTTAACATTTCGCTTTACATTATTCATCATCTTTCTCTAAGATTAATTACGCTTTCGATTCACAGTCACAATACATTAGTTTCTCTCATTTGTTAGCAATTGGTTTTTTTTTATATATTTTAATCGTTCTTTCTGTTCCTTAGATTCATTTAAGTTATCACTGTCATTTCGACAAAAATTTCCTTTTTACTAGGTGCGAGGATCAATCAGTCATACTTGATCGCCCTTTCACATTGGAACAAAACACCATTCAAGGAAATACTCAAATTCCTTATCGCGGTCGCAGTTCGCGTCTCGGATTGACTTTAAAAGAAAAAGTAAAGACATTTCAAAACTAGCTTTTCCTGGTTTCGTACACGCGTTTCCTTTTGAAAATCGTTTGCCAAACCAGCCTTCCACGTCAACCGCATTTCTCAATCTGTGACGTAAAGTCTAAGGGACGGGTTTAGGCGGGTTAGGATATTTACACAAATTCAGAAGAAAGACATAGGTATAACAGTACATAGAAGAAGAAATATAGCAAACACATCTTTTTCCTTCTGACTTAGAAATTAATTTTTCTTTCTGTCGTACGTCTGCGTACGCGCTGTAATTAAAAACTACCTGCTTTGTTTTACTGGCGACTTCATTGTCATCCTATTCTAGCTTTGACGCCTGCTTGCGTTGCGCTGCATTGACCTCTATATATGACCTTAAGTCATCATTGGTTTCTCCTTGTCACTTACGCTCTTATTCTTGGTATTTTATTTCACTTATGACTTTAAATGTATCTGACCTGCGTATAGCAATTACAATTAATGCTACTCTGTTTATCTAGCTAAAGGATAGAGGTTTCGTTGTCATGCTGGTACTTACAAGTAACTCGCATGCTTCATAAGCATTACGTTATTTTAATGCAGAGACGAAATTGTTCCAGATTTCATTGTACATTAGAACATAAGCTAGACATCGCTGACTTAGAAACTACTTACTTACCTTTTAGTGGCATTATGAACCATTAATTGTCAAGCGACCCTTGTCCTTGTCGAAAATAAATTTCCTTTTTCGATAATTGCTCCTTGAACTTAAACAAAATTTCCTACATGCTACGTTTTATTTTCATTTATTTGCCATTTCATATTGCAGAAGCCGGCTTTTAGGCACATCCTTCGCCTTATATTTCACTTTTCTCTCATAAATATTATATGCTTAAAACTAAATCTTAAAACTAGAGTTCTTGGAGTCGATCACTTTCTTTGATAAACAAGAATATTTCATCAGCTTGCCTGTGCATAAATTATGGCTCAAGATAACATATTTTAAATTCTCTGCTGTATAACAAGAGAGGCTCACTGTCATGTTGTTTATTGTAATCATTTTTAACGAAGTCAGATCAGTTTTCACCTGGTTACTAGCGGCTAACCTTCTCTTGCCACTACAAAGCTTTCTCTCGACTTATTTTGTAGCATGATACTTTTTTTTATTTTTCCATTTGCGGGATCATAAATCAGATAACAACTTGTGTGCGGTACACAAAGCATCTCATAAGGTCCCTCAAAAAGACTTCGCCATTTTCGATTTTTGCGTGAGAGCAACGATGGTTTAAGGTGCGCTTTTAGTAAGACCTTTTCGCCTGCTTTATAAGTTAACACCTCATTAATATGTTTGTCATATGCCTTCTTGTGTAAATTGGCTTGAGTGGTCACTGTTTTTAGAGCTTGTCTTATTCTGGCGTCTAAACTAGCGCTAGTGTTGTTACACTTAGGAATTGAATTGACCCATTCATTTATCTCTTGTTCAGAAGACACCAACTCACTTGGAGTGAAACCAGTAGACAGGTGCGGTAGATTATTCACAGTTTCCTCGAAAGGTCACACAGAGTCAATCCAGCGAGTCTGCTGATTTGGTACATATGTACGAAGGAAACGATTAAACTCCTTGAAGACTCGTGCAGTCGGGTTCGACTGGGGCCTAAATTTTGAGATAAGTATTTGCCTAATTTGATGACGAGCAGGGAAAAGTCTCCATCTTTTGCAAACGATGTTAGACCCACTGTCTGAGAGAATTGATTCAGGTCTTTGGAATATAGGAAAGTAGTCACGTTCTACACAATTGATGATTGGTTGAGTGTTTGCAGATCTCATAGCATACAATCTCAAATGTTTGGTAAATAGATCAATGACTGCTACAAGGTACCTTTGTCCTCCACGACCTCGTGGGAGTGGTCCTGCCAAATCTATGCCTAGGATTTGTCTAGGTTTCTCTATGATGATAGCATTCAAAGGCAGTATATTCGAAAGATTAAAAGGTTTGCCTTTGGACAAATGACATGGTGTTTCAAGAGCTTGTGAATTCTGCTACGAAGGTTAGGAATGTAGCAGTACTTCGCAATTTTATGCTTACACTTTTCTGGACCAATGTGTCCCCATGAAATATGTATATACCAGAGTAAGTGTTCAACATATTCCTGCAGAATGCTTACTAGCCAATTTTCTGATGACAAGGACGATCAGTGGAAGAGAAGTTGATTATGCAATTTGCAATATTTGCACATGCGTTGAGTAGGATTAGTTTCGAGGATCTGTTTCACACCTCTCCATTTTGGATCAGTTTCCTGCAATTGAACAATCTGGTTACAAAGATCAGGAAACTATTGGACCCTTCATCATAAGAATTCTGTAATTTCACATTTCCAGAATGAGATTTTCGCTCTGCAGCGGAGTGTGCGCTGATATGAAACTTCCTGGCAGATTAAAACTGTGTGCCCGACCGAGACTCGAACTCGAGACCTTTGCCTTTCGCGGGCAAGTGCTCTACCATCTGAGCTACCGAAGCACGTGTCTCGGTCAGGCACACAGTTTTAATCTGCCAGGAAGTTTCATATCAGTGCACACTCCGCTGCAGAGTGAAAATCTCATTCTGGAAAAATCCCCCAGGCTGTGGCTAAGCCATGTCTCCGCAGTATCCTTTCTTTCAGTAGTGCTAGTTCTGCAAGGTTCGCAGGAGAGCTTCTGTAAAGTTTGGAAGGTAGGAGACGAGATACTGGCAGAAGTAAAGCTGTGAGATCGGCCGTGAGTCGTGCTTCGGTAGCTCAGATGGCACCGATCAATGTGGCACCTATTTCTCCATTATTGTACCACGTCGCCAATTGTTTCATAGAACTCAGATACGTTCGGGCCGCCGATCTTCCAGTCACCCGTCCTCCCCGCACAAAAGATTATTATCGTTTGTTTATGCTGTCCAACCCTTGCGACCCCATGGTGCTACAGAATCCTGACATTCAGTGGCGCACGGTTTGGGGATGTGTGCATGCACCCTTTTTACCGTCGTCTGTGTCTGCACTCTGGTATATTTTAGTCTATGGAAAATTCCCGACTAATAGTCGACTTTATCGCATAGGACTGGCCACCTCCCCACTCTACCCTGACTGTCAGCTCGAAGACACCGACGAGCACCGTCTTACGTGCCCCCTGAAACAAAACGTATGGCTCCTCATCCAACGCATCGTGGGCTTTTACCTCCGTGCCCCGCCAACGACGGTAACCCCGGATTTCCTGTTGTTGCCCCAGACATTTCACTACCCTCTTGCTAAGCACCATGCCCTCATCTGGTTTCGAGGACAGGCTTTAGAATATCTCTTTCAGAGTGGTCCGCATACAGTCCTTGACTTCTGGTACAAAGTTGTGACCGCGCATAGCACCCTCACCCGAAAACCATCTTACCGACAAACTTTTGCCGGTTATCTCCGCAGCGTCTTCCTTGACCCCCCTCAAAGTTGGGGTGTACCATGCCTACCTGTCACATGATGCAACACCCTTATCCACGTTCTCATGCATTGACCAAAAAAAAAAAAAAAAGAATGGAGAAGACAGAATATGTTATATTTTGTCGTATTTAATGTTTTTCTTTTTTTTAATATTTTTTTTATTTAACTAACAGTCATTTGTATATGTTTAAATGGTACCTTGAAGAACTCTTCCATAGTGAATATATATGTACTTTTAGTTTGTTCAATACAAATTATTAAAAAAAAACAAAGAAAACAGGATGTGTTATATTTTGTTGTATTTAATGTGATTCTAATAATTTGTTTACCTAACTCTCATTTGTATATGTTTAATTGGTACCTTTAAGAACTGTTGCTTTGTGTATATATATGTACTCTCCGTTTGTTCAATAAAAAAAAAAAGATGGTAGAGCACTTGCCCGCGAAAGGCAAAGGTCCCGAGTTCGAGTCTCGGTCGGGCACACAGTTTTAATCGGCCAGGAAGTTTCAATTTCACATTTGTTTCAAAAGTTCAGTACTATCACAAGAGCTTACAGTCATGCGAGATAGAGAATCTGCAATAATGTTATCTTTGCATTTTATATAGATTATTTCGAAATCATATTCCTGCAAGAAAAGACACAGCCTCGTTAAGTGAGGCTGCAGGAGTTTACAGGTCAGAAGAAAACTAAGAGCCTGATGATCAGAATAAACTTTGATGTTCTTGCCATCGATGTGGTAGTTGATTCTCTTGAAAGCCCAAACTACTGCAAGAGCTTCCAATTCAGTAATAGAGTAGAATCATTCAGTTTCTGTAAGAACCCAACTAGCAAAACTAATTATTCTGATTTCTTGTTTCCCATTGGCTTCATGAATCTGGAAGATTTCCCTGCGCGACCGCAAGCGACACGACACTTCACTCGTTTCATTCTGTTCATTTGAATCTAGAGATAACATTTTATCGTCTGCCATAGCTCACTTATTTGCAAACAGTCAATAAAGTTCGTTTGAGCTACGGCCGTCAGCTGTCGACAGAGATGTAATTTATTGCTAGCGATTCGGTTGTCACTGCTACGCCACAAGGTCGGAATGTTGGGAGTTACACGTCACGATAACAAGTGACTATTCTGGACCGTAAAGAAAGTATGACTGCACACGGATCAAACTAAATGAAAACTAATACAGGTCAGTTCCGTGAACAGGCAGCGGACATTTAAAAACAACGGATATACAATACACAACGATGGAATTTAAGCAATCGTTAAAGAAATGCCCAGTCTACTAAATGCAAACTACCGGATTTTAAGCAAATTTTCTACTGAAACTCATTAATTAATTAATTAATTAATTAATGACGGCAGATACTAAGGAAGCTTGGCTATGGCTGACAAAATGATTGCCATCGGCGATGCAACAAGATTTTCGTACAATTTATGTTCCAAAAAATCTTTTTTTCCGTAAATTTCTCTTATTCTCTTATCTCGGTTCTTCGCTCGATGGAAATGTTATTGAATGTTGGTTGATGCATGTAACAGAGCAAAAGAACAAGATTAGCTACAATTCTTTATGAAAATTTACACAATACGTATCTTAATAAAAAAAATTTATTCCTTTGTGCAGTACACGAGTTTTAATTCGTGTCCCTGTTCAGAGGCGCCAATTATAACAATATGCTTACTTTTAGGCATTAACATACAGCTATAATCGGCGGTGGAAATATATTTGCAGAGAAAAACACATAATGATATATATTGTATTTTAGGCCAATAGATGTAACTAGTTATTTGAATACCTTTACTGGTCAGGGGTAAATGACAATTGAAAATATAATTGTTTTTGGAAAGCTCAACATGAATTTCCTTAGGGGCCGAAGTTTCTCATGCATTTACCAATACAATAAGGTGCAGAGAAAATATTTTGCCGTATGCAACTTCCGTCTGATTTCGACGAAACAATTTGTGTCTGCCGGCCTGGGTGGCCGAGCGGTTCTAGGCGCTACAGTCTGGAACCGCGCGACCGCTACGGTCGCAGGTTCGAATCCTGCCTCGGGCATGGATGTGTTTGATGTCCTTAGGTTAGTTAGGTTTAAGTATTTCTAAGTTCTAGGGGACTGATGACCTCAGAAGTTAAGTCCCATAGTGCTCAGAGCCATTTGAACCATTTTTGAATTTGTGACTGTGAACCATCAAACTTTGCAGAAACATAAAAGAAAATTAAATACCTATGGTCATGAAGTAGTGATACATATTCCATAATTAGTTCAAACACAAGTTTCATTGAATTTAGGGTAGTCGATAGATAACGAACTTACATCTTTTAACATTTCCAGATACACGTCGCACAATAATAGCTTGTCACATTTGCTGATATGCAGTATGGCACATTCACATTACACTAAAGTAATATTTTTTAAACAATAATAACACGGTGCAAACATGCGTGGGTAATTTCCAAGAATTATTGCCTATCGAAGTTGGAGGGCTGCAAACGGTACATATCGAAGATGCGACAGAAAATCGATTATGGAAGTCTCGTGGCACGCGTTACGAGTATGTTTGAAGGTGTCACTACAGAACGACAAAAGAAAAGCGATAGAGAAGCACTTGTAAATTGAAAGGAGACGACTTACCTTACTCGTCGTCGGTGTTATCGTCTTGTAACCGTTCGCGTGATGTATAAGCTGCAGGGACAACTCCTTTTTTCCCGTACCCAGGGTAAACTCTGCCAATATCGCGCAGGAATATCGGCAGAGTGTCGCATGTGTCGACTTTCCCCTACAAACGCAAGTTGTGAAAGTATAGGTACTAGAAGAAATACTGTTCGTCCCTCTGTCCTGGACGCCCTTCTCTTTTTACGGTAGACTTGACAGACTTCCACAGCCGTTCTATATTCTGCGTATGGACACTGGCGTCATCTGAAGGGACAAACTCCACAGAGTGGTTCACGAATTCGTGCTCGAACCCTTCAGCTTTGAGAGTCTGGTACGACTGAAACCCGTCTGTGATGACTTTTGTTCCAGGCAGTATGAAATGTTTTATGAGACCCACTAAAGTCACCTTGTCTCGGGACAATATCCTCACAACGAAACACTTGCGTGACTCCCTTTCTATCCCACCAAAAACCAAAATATGATATACTTCACTTTTAGAAGGTCGTCCTCTCTGATTCTTTCGTCTAGCAATATGAGACTCGTCGACTTCTCCTTCAATTGGCACACTGTCATTTGTCACTGTCACGTAGCACACTTCTCGGCAAAACCCGAAGTAGTCACAGATAACTCAGTTTCTGATGCTGTGGCCTGCAACGTATAATCTCAAGTCCAGCACGACACAAGAATTACGCTTGTCTCAATCGATAATTTAGAGGACTCGAACCACGTATTTTTCCTGATAGGTTCGCTTTGCGCAAAGTCCGCAATGAAATTGCAACGGAATCTCAGTGTCCACACTCCTCTTACGCAGTTTCACAGACTTCGCAGCACCACAGTCAACACAGTCCGTCCTTTCGTCGTCCGGCAGAAGTCCATATTTCCGGCAAAAAGTGAAACATTTGTCTATACTGGATATGCATGGAATTAGAGTTTGCCATGTGAGGCAATCCGCAGATGAAACTTGAGAAGCAGCACACGTTACACTCGCTATGAAGAGAAACTGTGTCGATTTCCCAATGGAATCACAAACAATTACTCGAACTGAAGAAACAACGCAAAACTGATAAAAATGACGATCGCAAATAATTTATCATAACGCGCGCCACGAGACTTCCGCAATCGATTTACTATCGCATCTTCGATATGTATCGTTTGGAGCCCTCTAACTTCGATAGGCAATCATTCTTAGAAATTACCCATGCGTGACCGACACAAATTGCCAGAGACAGAAGAATGAGTAACTGTTTATCGAGAAAATCTTGTACATCAAAAGAATGTGTAAAAAATGTTCTTCTTTTGTCCGCCTTTCGCGCAGCGGCTTTCAAAGTCAATAGCTCACAGCATCTCTGATGGCGCTTCCACAATAAACACGTCACGTCACACGACGTTCGTTTTCCTTACATCTCGCAACGTTGTTTGCAAACTGTAGCTGTTGCCGAGCGACTGCTCGGTTAGTGAATTATTTAAAATGCTAGGGCAATCATATTATGTTACAGATATCATTTGACCAAGTAATTACAACACTGAAAGCGTTCTTCCTACATCTGTATCTACACGCTCTACTCCGCAACTCACATACGGTACATGGCGAAGGGGACCTGGTACCACTGCTAGTTACTCCCTATCCTTTTCCAGTTCCAGATGGAGCTAAGGAATAAAGACTATCCATATGCTTCCGTATGAGCCCTCATTTCTCTTATCGTCGTGGATGTCACTCGACATTTACGTTGGTGTCAGTAGAAACGTTCTGCACTCTGTCGTAAATACCTCTTCTATAAACTTTCTTAATACGGTTTCTTGAAAAGAACGTGTTCTTCCCTCCAGGATTCCCATTTGAGTTTATGGAACATTTTCTTAATACTCGCATGTGGATCAAACAATTCGGTAGCTAATCTAGCAACACGTCTCCGAACAGTTTCGATGTCTTCCTTTAATCCAGCCTGGTGGGAATCCTAAACACTCGAGCAGTATTCACAACATTGTCGCACAAGTGTTCTGCATAAAATCTCCTTAACTGCCCTATTATCCACTTCACATACAACGAACCTGACGTGCTCATTCAATTTCAAATCACTTTGCAACGTTACATCTACAGTAGACATTTAACTGACTGACGATGTCAAGTACAATGAAGCGCCAAAGAAACTCGCATAGGCATGCGTATTCAAATACAGAAATATGTAAACAGGTAGAATACGGCTCTGCTGTCGGCAACGCCTGTATAAGACAACAAGTGTGAGGCGCAGTTGTTAGGTCGGTTACTGCTGATACAGTGGCAGCTTATCAAGATTTAAATGATTTTGAACGTGGTGTTATAGTCGGCGCACGAGCGATGGGACACAGTTCTTCGAGGTACCGATGAAGTGGGGATTTTCCCGGACGACCATTTCACGAGTGTACCGTGACTATCAGGAATCCTCTAAAATATCAAATCTCCGACATCGCTGCGGCTGGAAAAAGATCCTGTAGGAACGGGACCAACGACGACTGAAAAGATTCGTTCAGCGTGACAGAGGTACAATCCTTCCGCAAATCGCTGCAGCTTTCAATGCTAGGCCATAAAAGAGTGTCAGCCTGAGACCCATTCAATGAAACATAGTCGATTTGGATTTTCGGAGCCGAAGGCCCACTCATGTACCCTTGATGGCTACGCGACACAAAGCTTTACTTCTCGCTTGGAACCGTCAACATCAGCATTGGACTATTGATGCCTGTAAACATGTTTCCCGGTCGAACGAGTCCCGTTTCAAATTTTTTAGAGTAGATGGACGCGTACGGGTGTGGAGACAGTCTCAGGAATCCATTGGTCCCTACATGTCAGCAGGAGACTGTTCAAGCTGGTGGATGCTTTGTAATAGTGTGGGGCGTGTGCAGTTGGAGTGATACTGGACCCCTGACACATCCAGATACGACTCGGGCAGGTGACACGTATGTAAGCATCCTGTCAAGATCACCTACATACATTCATGTCCTTTGTGAATTCCTACGGACTTGTGTAGTTCCACCACGACGATGCGACACCCCATACGTTCAGAATTGCTACAGAATGGTTCCAGAAACACTCTTCTGAGTTTACACTCTTCCGCTGGCCACCAAACTCCTCCAGATATGCATTTCTGGGGTGCCTTGCAACGTGATGCTCTGAAAAGATCTCCACCCCCTCCTACTCTTACGAATTTATGAACCGCCCTGCAGGATTCATGGAGTCTGTTCCCACCAGCACTACTTCAGACATTAGTCGAGTTCATGCCACGTCATTCTGCGGCACCGCTGCATGCTCGCGGTGGCCCTATACAATATTAGGCAGGTGTACCAGTTTCTTTGACTCCTCTATGTAGTATATCACTAATAATTCGAACATTACACGATTGTTTTTCTTATTCACGTCGATTAACTTACAGTTTCCTGTATTTAGAGAAAATTTTCAATCACCTTATCAAAACAGAAATTCTATCCAAGTCAGTCTGTCAGTCACTCAACGATTACGTTTTCCCGTACACTACAGTGTCGTCAGCAGACTGTCGCACGCTACTGTCCACAACAACTGACAAATCGTTTATGGGGCACTTACACGATACCTTTGTCCATTGTGAATACTCACCGTCCAGGACATCATACTGGGTTCTCCTAATTAAAATGTATTCGAGACACATATTTGAGAGCCCATTCCGTATGCGCTGACCTCCGTTACCAATCCGCATTGAGGAGTCATTTTTCATTTGATTGACATCAACATTAGGAACATATGATTGTGTTAGAGAGGTTGGCTATGACTCTGAAGTGAACAGAAAGTAAATGGCTGTGACTCTGAGGTGAACTGAAAGTGAACTTCTTTGTAGAAAAGTCACTGACCTCTCATGTCTCCCTCGAGTTTGTGTAAAACGTGTTGTGTTGTGACTCACAGTTTTATGGTTACCTGACACTGTCAGCAGGAGAGCGGTCTCTGAATTTCAGGCTCTGTGATTGACGCAGCGTATTGTTAGCAGCAAAATGGTTCAAATTGCTCCGAGCACTATGGGACAACATCTGAGGTCATCAGTCCCCTAGACTTAGAACTACTTAAACCTAACTAACCTTAGGACATCACACACATCCATGCCCGAGGCAGGATTAGAACCAGCGACCGTAGCGGTCTCGCGGTTCCAGACTGAAGCGCCTAGAACCGCTCGGCCACACCGGCCGGCTGTAAGCAGCAGAATGGTCCAGTATTCATATTGGGAACAAGCCAACACGGTGGTTTTATACTGCCAAGCAGATGGAAACGGTCGACGGTCGAGAGGCAGCAGATGGAAACGATGTGGAGGCTGCACAACTATGCCAAAACAAGTACCCTCACAGGCAGCAGCCACGACGCCCCTTTTTGGTTGTTTGTGTGATCAAGGGTCCATTCAGACAGACGAACGAGCAGGGAGATGGTGTATTAGGCCTACACCAGACTTGGAGGAGCGGTTCTATTGAGACGAAAGCAAGTAAAATCTTCAGATAAGTGGATTGTCAACATGGCGTAAGCCAAAGTTCGATTACGTGTATCTTGCATGACCACCGCTGCTACCACGTTCAATGAGTATAAGGGTTATCAGTAGTGGATTTCCCTCTACGGGAAGGATTTTGTCGATGTCTTTTGCTCCAGACGATCATAGTTATAAGGTTTCTGTTACCAGCAGTCTATGATGCGTCGTAAAAACGCGTGCTTTGTAAGCCATGAAGGCCACTTTGAACTTCTGTTAATGACTTGAACTTGATGAAACTCTATACTGTGTTCCAGGACGTTACACGCACACCGTCCGTTTCCAGACACATGTTCATAGAACCTTTCTTCCTCCATTTCCCGTCAAGAGTGCAAACCTACAGTTTGTCTGTTTTATTTGGCAAGTTAAAATTCCATCCTCAGACCTGAAAAAATATTAAAGAAAACTGTGTTACAGTCTGATAATCATTATTCATTATAAAGAAGAAATTTTAATGCACATATTGCATACTGTCTATATACATAGACCATTGTACCACTGTACACAGCACGCTTTCAAGTAGTCATGGACATGTTTGCGAACAACTGTAACATGAATACAAACGGATATCGAAAATCCAAAGTCAGCAATATAAAATATAACATGCCTGAGGTGAACATACCTTGTTTAAGGAGATGTTCCAGTGAAAAATCGTACACTATGCTATAAAAGCTTGATTGTGCAAAACATTCACAAATGTTTCGGATCACATCCATTTGGCTTATAGGATATTTTCTGTGTATTCATGTTGATAGCTGCTGGAAAACTGCCGGGCAGCAGTCAAACGGACACTTATAATATTTAGGGGAACAACCATGTGTTATCAGTCTTTTACGTGTAAAAGGGAAGAGTCGTTTTCAGGTGGTCGAGAGGAGAGCGGGAGTGAGTGATCCTGTATATCGTCAAGGCGACAATGAAACATCATACAGTTTGACAGTCATTTACTGGCCAGAGTTTTACAATCATTCTTTCGTCTTCCCAGAACTGCGTGGCAGTGACGGTGCTGAGTCAGTCCTACTTGAAAGCATGAGTTGGCGCATCAGTGTCGTACGACGCTGCAGCGGCCGTGCATTCCTGCAGCCTGGAGCGCCTGTGGACGTTCTTCAGAAACTCAGCACTCTTGATGAGTGAAGCCGCATTTACGCTACGCCCCTGTTGTCGGTTGTCGAGATGGCATGCTGGCGAAAGACAAAGCAGCAACAGCCTGAGTGGCGGTAAGGCGGTATTTGTCCTGTCCCAGTAGTGGCGACACAAGCGCCCAGCGTCAAGGTTGAACAGCTTGCATATGGCAGATCGGTTCTTCGTACCCGGATGACTGGCCCAGACCCCATCGTCAGTCAGTCACCGATGTGACTGGCAGGAAAGCGGGCTGCAGATCAGAAGTCTCCTCCGTGGCCTGGTGGCTGTGGATTTGCAGAGTTGGGTTACAAGTTGGTGGCAGGTTATGGACACTTGTTAAATTCACCAGAGCATTCTGCATCTCAATAGAGCTGGTCTTCCGTCGGTATATGTAAAGCCGGCGGAGTGGAGAGTGGAGGTTTCATAGCAGGTGATGACGTGATACCCGCACACTGACGAATGTGCCCTCGTTTGCTGAGTCCGTCAGCACTCTCGTCTACTCTAGTGTTTTAGTTCAGGGTTTATTGTGCGATGTTTGCGCCATGGAAGGTGTTCTTATTACATCTCTAAGTGCAGGTACTACATTTAGACTAGTAAAGGTAGTACGTTTCGTCTCTTCTGCACTGCTGACAATGTTCACAAGTTTGCAAGTGTGTACTTACAACCAACAAAATTATCATGCGCTTCTTGGCTTTCTGTGCTGGCAAGTTATCTGCTTTTTTATTGTTTATGCGAAGTTGTTTAATGAGTTCCTATTGTTTAGTATTCAGTAGTATTTTGATATGCACCGAAGTTATTAGGAGGAGTGAGGGAGGGAAACACCAAAACAAAACAATACAAACCCCAACGGCTGAAACAAAAGCATATGTACACAGTTAAGAAAAGGAAACTAATATCTGGTCATAATGCATATGGTGTGCTATGTGAACCCTGAACCATTTTAACTCCTGGCTTATTCGCATTCCTAGAATTTTTATTCCATGCCACTTGTGGTGTTGATGTCAGTGGCGAAGCTTCTATCGCTACACTGAAGGAGTTGACTTGGCTGATATGAATAATCGATGTTTTCGTGGAAAACTGTATCTTCACATTCACTGGTGATGTCATATCTAACACCTGATATGTATCCTGGTACTCATTTAAAGACGTTTTCGTTTTTCGTTTTGGTATGCAGGATTAGTTACCAAAACACATTGTCCTATTGGATACGGCAGAAATTTCACTGTACGTTACCACATCATTTCTTGACGTTCGAGTAGTTTTGCATTTGCTCATTTGGCCCTCTACCAAACTTTCCTTATCCATTTGGGAAACCACGTCGCTGTCTTTTTGTTGGTGTCTAATTTAGGTTTTAAAATCTCAGAAAGAGAGGGCACCTTTCTACTTTGTACAACTGTGTGAGAATCCTGCACTACTGTGTATTTTTGAATTATATGCTGAGACAACCTATTGCACATATGCATCCAAATTATCATGTTGACTATTCACATAGTGACTTGTCTTCTTTGAAACTGTATGGTGAACTCGTTCAGTATGACTATTCGCTTGTGGATGAAAGGGCTAGTTCAAAGTTTCTGGATACCAGTCAGGCGACACAACTGCTTCAAAAGCTGTGACATTAGCTTCGTACCTTGATCCGTAATTATAGTACAGTAGAGCTCCAATTATTCGAATTAACTGGGACCAGAATCATTCAGATAATCCAAAAATGCGGATAATTTGGTGTTCTTCGAAAAAAGGGTCTATGTATTTTCATCACAATAATTACATAATCTATGTACAGTACTCTATGTTGAAACTGGGCAAAAAATTGTTAAAGAGAAAGAGATTTTACTTAACTAAAATGGAACACTTTAACATACATGTTATAAAATGGTTCAAATGGCTCTGAGCACTATGGGACTCAACTGCTGAGGTCATTAGTCCCCTAGAACTTAGAACTAGTTAAACCTAACTAACCTAAGGACATCACAAACGTCCATGCCCGAGGCAGGATTCGAACCTGCGACCGTAGCGGTCTTGCGGTTCCAGACTGCAGCGCCTTTAACCGCACGGCCACTTCGGCCGGCATACATGTTATAAAGCGAACTGTACTGTACAGGTGCTGAAAATCATTGCTTGCTGAACATCTCTGTCAGATTAAGCTGCTTGACTGTCTTCATCTGTTTTCAGTCAGCCAAGTCGCGCATTCTCTTGACAGTGAGAAGTTACAAGTGCTCATAGTCGGGCTGGCGCTGCATCCACTTCAATGCAATTTCAAAGCCGGAAAACGCTTCACTAGCTGATGGTCCCATGTCTGCTTCATCTTCGACATTAAGGTCATTCTCTTGCTCGACACTTTCTTCTCTCACACTTGCAAGAAGTTCATCATCGCTTATAATTTGAAACCCAGTGTCTGACGTATCATACACCATCCATTCTACTGTATCTTCAGCACTAACTTCTGAACATCTAGGAATTTGCAAAAGAATGTTTCGTAATTTCTCAAGTGATACGTCATTTCCTTTGCTTGAGCTTTTTTTTCTGTTTCTCCTTTTCTTTCTCTTCTTCAGTTGATATGCCTTTCAACTTGTTATATGAACTTTTTAATGTGATTACTTTAACCAAGCCCCAAGCTTCTGTCACCATCTAAGCGCAGTCTTACAAATTTATTTTTTTGTGTTTACCCAACACACCTTCTTCTCTTCGCTCTCTACCAAGAGTTTCCTTAAAACTTACCTTCTCTAATGGCGTTTCATAGTTTCAGTAAGAGACTGGTCCAGTGGTTGCGATAAGCTTGAGACATCTGTCTTGTGACATTTCTGTAAACTGCCTTTTCCCTCTTTCCAACTATTCTCCAGTGGGATGAGTTGGAGCATTACTGCCTCCTTTTCGAAGAGATATTTGTTACTTTTTCACTTCAGGGATGAAAATTTCGTTGCACCACTCGGTAAACAATGCTGCAGTCATCCAAGCCTTGGGTTGATTTTTATAAAAGTGGAAGTTTTTTCATATTTTGAAATGCTCTTGAGCTTTTTGAATTCCCTAACAATATAAGAGGTATTTTATGGCTTCCCGTAGAGTTCGCACAAGTAAGCACTGGAATGAGGTGTTTACTAACTTAATATCCTGAAGCATTTGCTTTTAGAAGCTAAAGTGGTTTTGGCAGAGCTTCCAAAGAAAACCGGCTTCATCAGTGCTGTACGGAAACACAGGTTCGTAGAAGTCTGCTATCACTTTAAATTTTTCAATAAAATCGTCTGCAACTTTGGAATCTGCAGATGACTTCTTGCAACTTAAGTCTAATTTATAGACAATGTGCCTGCGCTTAAAATTTCTTAGCCAGTCGTTACTTGCTGTAAAGTACGAACAACAAAGTTTCTGAGCTAAGATCTTAGCTTTTTCACAAAGTATCAGACCGAAATTTGGTTTCCCATAGAACATTCCTGCAAAAACCAATTGAAAACGGCATGTTATAAGTTTTTGTTGCCTTCATTGTGTTTCTTGAAGAGCTTCTGTCTTCGTTTCGAGGCATTGACAAGAAGTCTAAAAGTGATGGTTTGCTCCTTTTAATGACTGAAATCGTTGCTTATCCACCACCACACATCTCAGCTAACTGTTTACTCGTAACTCCTTTAACTGATTGCTCTATAAATTTGGTTTATCTGCTAATGATAACGCAACATGCTTTCTTTTGGAAGCGTTGGCGATAGACAAAACACACTCACAAACAGAACGTGAACAGTCAGTAGGTCCACGACACACAGACTGGCTAGTAATGAAAAGGAACAGTAATAGGTGGGTCGGGCCAGCCACCTGGCGACAGTGACTCATCATCCCAACGATGTTCACGCTTTGTCTACACCATCTTCATGGAGGGAAGGACAAAAGCGCGTGTAGGGATAATCACTATTTTGCAATTTGAATAATCAACAAGTCAGATAGCTGGAGTTCAGATAATTAGAGTTCTAATATATCAGGAATGTCAAATGTTATTATCCAATTATTGATCATTCTGTTTACAACTGTGCTTGCTCCCTGGTCCAGAGTTGTTATCATTGCTGTGAACTTGGAAAAATGATGTATTTTCGTTAGCCTGTACTTCTTAGCGACTGCTGTCCTGCTAAAAGGTCCGAGAATATCTAAACCAATCGTTTCAAAAAATGCACTCCAAAGACAGCAAGAAATTCCAGAGCGAACGTCTACCTTGCTGGCAGGCCAGCAGCAAACAACTCCTAAACATAGGTTATTTTGTATGGATAGCAGTGCCGTATGTTTCGTAGGACTTTATATACTGTGCTCTCGGGCATGTCTAATGTTCGGACAATTCCCCATGCACTGTAAACATGCTCTACCCGTGCTGCAAAGCTGTGGCCACATCTTCGACAGGCGTCATATCAACTGCTTTCCTCATTCTGCCACATTCCACTTCAAAAATACTTGTATTTTCGAATTTTATAATCATATTCTCCAGTCCAAGGCCTTTTTTCATAGCCTTGATTGTCCGGAACTTCTGCAGGGCTGCTAGCTCACAGTCACCATTCTTGTGAAAGCCCTTTACGAGCAGTATGTGATCCTTCATGGACACAGTAATGTTGAGCGTCTCAGACGCAAATGGCGTGCAGCTGGTAGCTGTGCTTCTGTTTGTGAGCGTATTCGGACACTTACAGCACCATCTATTTTTCAAATTTTCTTTCCTTTTTTTTCCTGTAACGTTTCCGGCTGTGCAGTGATATGCTGTTGAAATTTGATGCCATTCTGACCAATGTTTCTCTTCCCACAGCGTTTCGAAATTGGAACCTTAATTATGGACACTTCATATATATACACTAGAAGATTGCTGTAAATTTAGGTAATCTTTATTCAAATGTCTAACAATTACTTTGACACACACACACACAGGCAGACACTTTCGATGCGTTACCGAGTCTGTGCAGACAGTAGAAGAAAATATGGGAAGACGTTGAATTGCATTCTCTAATTGATGATAGATTACCAAATTAAATTTAAAACAGTTGGAATAGCTACGGAACTGAATGATAAGTTGCACAGCAACACTGTGGTCAAAACTATCCAGACAACCCCAAAAACACACTGTTTCATATTAGGTGCATTGTACTGCCACCTACTGCCTGGTACTCCATATCAGCGACATCAGTAGTCATTAGATTTTGTGAGAGAGCAGAATGGGGCGCTCCGTGGAACTCACGGACTTTGAACTTGGTCAGGTGATTGGGTTCACTTGTATCATACGTCTGTACGCGAGATTTCCACATTCCTAAACATCCCTAGTCCCCTGTTTCCGATGTGATAATGAAGTGGCAATGTGAAGGGTCATATACAGCATAAAAGCGTACAGGCTGACCTCGTCTGTTGACTGACAGAGACCGCCGACAGTGAAGATGGTCGTAACGTGTAATAGACATCTAACCAGACCGTCACACAGGAATTCCAGACTGCGTCAGGATCCATTGTAAGTACTGACATTTAGGCAGGAGGTGATAAAACTTGGATGTCATGTCAAACGACTGCTCATTAGCCACACATCACGCCGATAAATGCCAAACGACGCCTCGCTTAGTGTAAGGAGAGTAAACATTGGACGATTGAATAATGGAAAAACGTTGTGTGAAGTGACGAATCACGGTACACAATGTGGCCATCCGATGCCAGGGTCTGGATAAGGCGAATGCCTGGTGAACGTCATCTGCCAGCGTGTGTGGTGCCAACAGTAAAACTCGGAGGCGGTTTTGTTATGGTGTGGTCGTGTTTCACATGGTGGGGGCTTGCACCCCTTGTGGTTTTGCGTGGCACTAACACAGCACAGGCCTACATTGATGTTTTAAGTACCTTCTTGCTTCCCACTGTTGAAGAACAATTCTTGGATGGCGACTGCATGTTTTAACATGATCGAGGACATGTTCACGACGCACGTCTTCTACCGGAGTGGTTACACGACAATAGCATCTATGTAATTGACCAGAGTGCGCAGAGTACTGACCTGAATTCTATAGATCACCTTTGGGATGTTTTTGAACTCCAACTTCGTGCCAGGCCTCAACGAACGACATCGACACCTCTCCTCATTGCAGCACTCCGTGAAGAATGGGCTACCATTCCCCAAGAAACCTTCTAGCACCTGATTGAACGTATGCCTGTGAGAATGGAAGCTATCAAGGCTAAGGGTCGGCCAACGCCGTATTGAATTCCAGCATTACTGATGGAGGGCGCCACGAACTTGTAAGCCATTTTCAGCCAGGTGTCCAGATACTTTTGATCACATAGTGTAGATGTTAGCTCATAAACGCAAGTTGCATTACCAAAAGAATACAGACATAGCACGGTTTTAGACTGCAGAGGCATAAAAGTGACGTTACCCTATGCCCGGTTTTCGTCCAACAGAGCACATATGCTTTCTGACAGTAGAGGTGAAATCAACAAGAATACAATCACTTCGTTTGCATTGGCCGAAATTTGTATATTTTTTGTCTGAAACGTAGACTATAGCATATGGACGTTATTCCAGACATTATTCTTCCTCTAATGGAGTACATTTACATTTGTACACACAGTATCGCTTAATTTTCATCTTACATCATATACAGTCTCATAAAACAGTTTCGTTACTGGTCATCTAATCCCAACAATCGGCCATTTCTCCTTCTCAGTGCTGCTTTACAACAGGAAGATCGTACACTGAACTTGCGTACTAAGTCAGGACTAGCCTGCCCTCGTGCGCACTTCAATTAGAGAGTACGAGTCGATGAATGCAAAGTGACCGCAGAGCGATCGTTCTCAGACACCAGAACTGCATTGTGAAAGAAGGAAGGCGGTATAACATGGGTTCCCAGACGGTGGTAGGAGCACCACTGGTCTTACACACAGACATTTCAGGTGGTACGCGTACAAGTAAGCAAAACACGTACTAATGTAAGTAAAGTTATTCCCTTACGTTACTGTGTTTTAAAGTAAAATGATAGGAAGGAAACTGTTCGATAACTGTTGTATCTGTATAATGTTAAAGAAAGGGATTTACAGCAAAATGTTTGTTTCGGTCTGTACACGGGACATAGGGAGGACGGACTGTACCCTTCCCACTCCTCGCCTTGGTCGGAAATGATTCGTCTCGTTCTGACACTGATGATATTACATTTGGGTCTTGTCGGAAGTTATTCGAAAGTTTTCGTGCCGATTTGCAACTGCTTATGCGATGTTTCAATGAGTGGCGACGCTGTAATCGTTATGCAGTGAAAGATTTATTGTTGTTATTGTCGCTCTGCTGGTCGTTACATCAAATGGCATCGTGATACCAAGAAAGCTTATATCTGGATCCGGAGTGTGCGTATTACAACGAGCTGATTCTTGACTACTGTAATTGTGATGTGAAGCTTAAATTGACTAGGTGACGCATGCGTGATTGTGTTTTAAAGTAACAATTACACAATTTTTAAGTCAGGAAGCTCCTCCTACCTCCAAACAAAAAAACACCTAATTTCAAGTATGATGATATCTACTTACAATTCGGCTTTCAAGTAAAGGCCTGCACAGAAACCAGTAATAACAGTTCTCCAATGCGTTGCACGCTGAGGAACGCTTTCAAACCAAAGCATGAGGACTTCTTTATTAAAACTTCATCAAAGTACCAAGCACTCTGAGTCAGTTGGTAAACCTACGACTTTTTGCAACGAAAATCTGCGTTATGTAAGAAAGAATCCTAATGCATGGTAAATTATATGAACACTGATAATAACTTGATGAAATTCTCATACTTGGCTAGTTTTAACATTGCAAAAGAAGGAAAACCTGACACAACTGGTCAGTCTCTCTTACTGGCCTCGGCTGGAGACCTGGTCCAAGCAGTTTTGGGCAAAAACGGCCAGAGAAATACAAAATGTCCCTCCAACAATACAGTAAAAAGTAAAATTGAAGACATGTCTTCCATTATTAAGAAACGTCATTACAGCGACTGCAAGAGTGCACATATTTCAGTCTTCAGATAGACGAGAGTTCAGATGTTACAAAAATGGCGCAGTTATTCGTTTTTGTACGTTTAGACTATCATGAAGATGTAAGAGAAGAGTTTTTATTTTGGAAATCGCTTTAGTCAAATGCTGCCGAAGAAAACATTTTCAATGTGATTGACTTGCATTTGTTAAAAATAGGTATTCCTTGCCAAAAATGTGTTGGTAGTTGTAAAGGAGGGGCCAAGGCAATGCATGGCCAATGAAAAGAGCTAGCAGCAGACATGCTGGCTTATAAAGATACCCCGCAACTCTTCAAATTTTTTCGACAGATGCGGTAAGGCTTACAGACTTCATCAAGGCAAGGGTCCAAACTCACCGCTATTCACACTATTTTGTCAACATATGGGACGTAAATTTAAAAGTTTCCTTCCTCATACCAGTGTAAGACGCCTCTCTCGTGGAAAGATTTTAAGCCGAATATTCTAACTGAGGTCCGAGGTTTTGCTGTTTCTTAGAGCCCAAAAACGAAGACACGAAGAGTTTTTTCGTTGGGGATCAGTGGTTCTCAAAATTTGCCTATTTAGCTCATATATTTGACAGGCTCCATATTTTCAATAAGTGCCACAAGAACGAGACGCAACAGTTTTCTTGCCAGAACTGTCATTTTCTTTTCCCATACTTCTGAAACTAGCTACGGTCCACATTTGCCGTGGGAATCGATTCGTTTGGCATTGCTTTTATTTGCCGGCGAACAGAGATATTGTTTTCTGTTCGAAAACGTTATCCCCGCAGATTATCGGAATATGTAAAATAAATATGGTTGTAAGTTCTAACGAATGTAACAATTGAATTGTGACCTCGCACGAAACATAGTTTAAGGAGAACGAAACAAAAAGTCTATGCTCTTCATTGAAAGGATGATTTATTAACGTAGTCTGTCTGCAGAAAATATTTTTTTAATAGGATCTATCTTTAACGACACTTACGTGTATTAATACAGCAAAGCAACAATGTCGTATCCATAATGATACCAGATACAGTAGCGTAAGACAGTAAGCAACAAGAGCATACGTGAGCAGCTGAGCTACAGAGCAAGAGCGCAACAGTAAGACATCTTTCCACACTAGTACGCGGCTTTAGAACTCGAACATTATTACCTTTGCGTAATTTTTATCGCGATTATAGTTACAAGTTTCATGCGTCGCTACATTACGTAGACGCTTGTACATAAAAATTAATTATTATTTCATCCAAGCGTACTAGACGCTGTCATTTTACAAGTATTATTCTTTATACGGGGATTAATTCTTTTAAGTCTGACTGAGACTCCACAGCGCCATTTGTTGCTCTTTACATGTGTAGTGTGTTTTCTGAGTTATGTGTTAAAAATAAATGTAGCACCAGACTTAGTTTTCAAGGAGACCTGAGAAATAAGTTGAGCACCTTCCAGCCACACTTTCAAGCTGTGATTGAACATAAACAGCAATAAGCATCCAACTGATATCTGTAGATGTTCTTTCATCAAAATCTAAATTTGAAAAGTGACTACTTACTAATTTTGAAGTGTGCCTTACCGTCAAAGCTCGATTTGATTCTGATTTTTCTTCCTCTAATTTGCTATGGTCCATGCTCAGTTTCTTACTCTATTGCCCATCTCTTTTATATTACGTGCAATCTATAAGTTTAATAAATACTGTAATTGTCATTCCTTCTTACTAACTGAATATTTGTATCAGAACTAGCTTAACGTAACTGAATTTACAAATAAGTAGCAATTGTGAACAAGACTCCGTATAAAAGTGCTTCCACAAAACCTTATTACTTGTGTGTATCACATTTCTACCATACCAAGTAGTTGACCCCACGCCGCAAAAACCGTACGTGTGGTTTCAGCACTGAGAAAAATGGCGAAAATTACTCCCACCGTACCGTACTTCACGCCTCCGGTAGTCGTCGCTCAACGTGACGTCCCGCCCTTCACCCTAACCATCTCAGGGTTCGTTTAAAAGTGAACAAGCTACAGTGGTACACCCAAATTTCTAAAAGAGCCAAGTGGGACGTAGTGATAAAATGTCTGGGAATCCCTGAGGTATAGCTTTGACGGAAAAGTGACATACTGGTTTGAAAAGTATACAACTCACAACAAACCGGCTAACAAACGACAGTAAGTAAATGAATGTCTGGTTCCGTCAGTTCGATAATAAACTGCAATGAGCTATGGCCCCCATGCTAAATTATACGTTTCACCAAACGTTTTGGAAGTTATCGGATAACAACATCTTCTGAAACAACACTGGTGTTTTTAGCGTACCAGTTTACCAGTGCAACGTGAGTCTTAACTATCTCAATATCTGTAAGAGAAAGTGGACGGTATGAGACGTTTAATTAATAAGCCGGAAAGTAGAGTGCAGAATACAATGAGCATCATTTTTAAATGATTAAACTGAGAGTTTGTGTGTTCCTGAATCTCAGAGACAACTGGGCAAGACAAACAATAAAATCAGACTTTCACGCAGTTCATATTTTTTCTTATGACAAGCCATTCTACTGGCGCGGTACAGCAGCGAATGGTATCGCACAGACGTTGTTCAGAACGGCTTATGTTTCATATCACTTACATTAATTTCATTTGTAATTGAGTGAAAGTGTTGGTACAAAAAACTATTTCAGTGCCTCCGGCTGTCCAATCAGATGAATTACGAAATATCCTACACTACCAGACTTCGAGTTTATTCGTAACTGTAATTCCTAAGTATTTAGTTGAATTAACAGCCTTTAGATTTGTGTGATTCATCGTGTAACCTAAATTTACCATGCAGATGACTTCGCACGTTTACTTATTTGTAATTAATTGCCATTCGTGCACCGTATAGGTAACTTGTCCAAATCATTTTGCGATTGCTTTTGATAATATGATGACTTCGCAAGACAGTACACGACAGTAAATGACAGCATCATCTGCAAACAGTCTAAGAGGGCTGCTCAGATTGCCTCCTATGGCGTTTATATAGATCAAGAACAGCATAGAGCCTAAAACACTTCCCTGGGGAATGCAGATATTACTTCCGTTTTACTACATGACTTTCCGTCAGTTATTACGAATTTTGACCTTTCTGACAGGAAATCAATAATCTAGTCACACAACTGAGACGATACTCCATAGGCACGCAGTTTAATTAGAAGTCACTTGTGAGGAACAGTGTCAAAAGCATTCTGGAAATCTAAAAATATGGAATCATTTTGACATCCCCTGTTGATAGCACTCATTACTTCGTGAAAATAAAAAGTTAGTTGAGTTTCACTACAACGATATTATCTGGATCTGTGTTGGCTATTTGTCAAGAAATCGTTTTCTTCGAGGTGATTCATAGTGTTCGAGCACAGCACCTGTTCCAAATCCTACAGCAAATCGACGTTTGTGAAATTGGTCTGTAATTCAACGGATTACTCCTATTTCCTTTCTTGGGTAATGGTGTGACCTGTGCAACTTTCCAGCCTCTGGATACGGATCAAGCTGCGAGTGAGCGGTTGTGTATGATTGCTAAGTATGGAGCTATTGCATCAGTATACTCTGAAAGGAAACTGACTAGTACGCAATCGTAAGTGCTATAAGCTGCTTCGCTACAGCAAGAATATCTACTTCTATATTAGTCATGTTGGCAGTTGTTCTTGATTCAAATTTTGGAATATTTACTTCGTCTTCTTTAGTGGAGGAGTTTCGAAAGACTGTGTTAAGTAACTCTGGTTTAACGGTCCTGCCATCAATGACATCACCATTGTTATTGTGCAGTGATGGTGCTGATTGCTCCTTGTCACTGGTGTACTTTACGTATCAACAGAATCTATTTGGGTTTTCTGCCACGAGGCACAGCACGACACAGTTTTGTTGTGGAAATTATTAAAAGCGTCTCACATTGTAGTTCGCACTAGATTTCGAGCTTCTGTAGAACTACGCCAATCTTAGGGATTTTACATTCTTGTAAATTTGTCATGCTTTTTTCGTTGCTTTTATAAAAGTGTTCTGACCTGTTTTATGTACCATGGGGTATCGGTACCACTTCTTATTAATTTATTTCGTACATAACTCTCAATTGCCATCGATACTATTTCTTTGTATTTAGTCCGCATCTGGTCCACTTTTACATAGTCTTTGCTTTTTTAAATAGGTATTTCTTTGTGTTTGGCTGTTACGCTATTCAGGCTAGCCACAACAACTTTGTTGTCACTAATCACTGTATACGTTATGGTGCTCCTTTTTGCATCAGTATTCTTTGTTGATAAGAGGTCAACTATACTTTCGGAAACATTTACACTTCTAGTGGGCTCATGAACTGTTTGTCGAAATAATTTTCTGAGAAGGTATTGAGTACGATTTAGGACAACGTTTTGTGTCTACTACAGACTTTAATCATGTATTGTTGCCAACATATGAAAGTTGATTGAAGTCACCACCAAATATAGTTGTGTGAGTGGGTACTTGTTTGAAATGACACTCAAGTTTTCTTTGAACTGTTCACCATTCGTATCATCTTAGTCGGAGGAGTGTGGTCAGTAAGAGGTACCAATTATTAATTTATTCCGGTTGTCAACTATAAGCTCTACCCCTACTTAACGCGGGCTGCTGTGGCCGAATGGTTCTAGGCGCTTCAGTCCGGAACCGCGCTGCTGCTACGGCCGCAGGTTCGAATCCTGCCTGTGGCATGGATGTGTGTGATGTCCTTAGGTTAGTTACGTTTAAGTAGTTCTAAGTCTAGGGGACTGATGACCTCAGAAGTTAAGTCCCATAGTGCTTAGAGCCATTAGAACCCTGCTTACTTGCAGAGACTATCTACTTCAGTTTAATCACAAGATAAATTACTTTTGACAGCAATAAACATACCACCACCAACTGTAGTTAATCTGTTCCCTGATGTCTTAACCGATGTCCTATAATTCTGTTCTTTCTTCTTGTCAATGTTTGCATAATATTCCTTCCCTCGCCGATTTCTGCAGAGAATCTCCTCATTCTCTACCTTATCTGTCCACCTACGTTTCCACATTCTTCTGTAACACCACATCCCAAATGCTTCCATTGCCTACTGTTAAGGTTATCCCACAGTACATGTCTCACTGCCATACAATGCTGTGTTCCAAATGTACATTCTCAAAAGTTTCTTTCTCATATTAAAGACTATATTTGATACTTGTAGGCATCTCTCCACCAGGAAAGCCTTTTTTTGCCAGTGCTAGTCTCATTCCTGCTACTTCCATTACTTTCGTCTTTTTTCTATTTACTCTGAGCCTATATTCTCTACTCACTTTATAGTTCTAAAGTAATATCTATCATTTAAAAAAGAAAAAAATAACTGTAGTAACTGTCGGGGTATGATCCTCCTGCCTATAAATTATATGCAAAAATCCTGAATGCAAAATTAAAAATACCATGAAAAACTTAATATATGAGGAACGATTAGGTTTTAGTAAGGGGTTATCAACGTTTGACAGTGCTTTTACACTATAACAAGTTATAGACAGGAGACGAGGAACCAATTGCGAAAACCATCTCATTTTAATAGATTACGAAAAGGCATTGAAAAAATAATGAAAACAAGGAAATGCTCTGGAATATAATGGCGGGAGAAAGTTATCCTTTGCTCCTCATAAATATTGTTAGGAATCTATCCATACACAAAAACAAAAATTGTTATAGATATGTCAAATCACAAAGCAAGTGAACACAAAGGAACGGTTACAACCAGGATGCTGTGCTTCTCCGACCTGTTCAGTGTACCGGATGGTCAGAAACAGTCTGTAAGGCTTGTAAAGGTGCTGCTGGGTAGATTGTGCCGGAATATAATTGTTAAGAAAGAAATGGAATACGTTGCGCTCGTTTCCCAGATCGTTAGCACTAAAGTTAGTCAGACATGCCGTCACGTGCTCAAATTCAAGCTGCTCGCCAGGGCCAAACGTCTTTTTCGTTTGGTTTGCTAAAACCGAACAAGACAGGGATACAAAAATTAGGTATGGGACGGTAGTAAGGATCGGACTCGAAACAAAGCCTGAGCGGTCTTGTGCACTATCATATACGCTTTGAGAACAACTGACACTAATTGTATCTGGTGGGCCGTTTGAGTTTGAGTGCGCAACTCCAATGCTAATTCACTCCGAAACCGTGTAACGTATCGAATCTTTTCTTAACAATTGTTTCTGATAAAGTCTACCCTACAACACCCTTAAAATCCTTTTAGACTCTTTTTGGCCATCCTGTACACTGGGTGTCTAACTTGAGACCACTACATATTTCGAAAATGATGCATAGTACGGAAAAATGTTCTAGGTGTAAGAATCATATTAGTAAAGGGGACATCCATCGGTGCTACAAGTGGTCTACTCCCAGCTTCCCATCTTGTGCAGCCTTAGTCACCTTTGCATGGGGGCTTAATAAAATGAAATGCAAATATTTTTAGTAGCTGTCTGTCCGATTACGCAGGTCTCGTAAACGGCTGGCCCTGACTAGTTTTAGTACGCAATCTGACTGCTTAGAATGACAACAAAGAATGTAAGGAAATTTCTGTTAGCACAATTAATTAATTAAGTCCCCAGCAACTATAAAACCTACGAAACAACAAACACAAGTGTAGCTGTTCTGTATGTGGTAGTATGACTCAACGCACATCTGGCACGGTTCTTCTTCAACAAGACAAGAATTTTTTAATACCAATTATACTGACGTGATAAAAGAAAATTAGAAATACTACAATTGCGCAAGAAAATCAGAATTACACTCTAATACAAGAACACACGCCAGATGCTTTGTTGACTGAACCTGTAATGACACATTATTCAGGTCACTGAAAGAATAAAACAATAAAAGAAAATACCTCCATATATATTGACGAAATGCACTCTGACCATTACAATATCTCCATTAGAACAACATCTGCTATCTCTCCCATCAAACCACTGCATAAAACATGGAACAACACTCTCCACTACCACATCTCACTCCAACTTCAGCTACAAGCAGTGTCCACCACAACTTCTCGGCAAGAACTGCTTGCCGCTACGTCTCAATAATCACTGCCAGTGGAGGCGGCGGAACAATACTCTCTGGCGCGATTTCTGGCGCTGTGGCTCAGTGTAGCCACCTTTCACCTTCGTGTTTTCATATGTGAACCCCAATTTATTATACGCAAACAATACGTACAGTTTACTCAAACCATTTTTTGCATTCGAAGAAGATGGGGCTGTAACCGACAAATATCGAGAGCTTGTTTTTGCAATTAAGAACGGTCGCATTTGATTCAATATTTCACTGACTATGCAAATGTAATCCTTTGATTCTAACAACTGCTATTTATATCGAAATTTACTTTTTTGTTGCAAATTTGATTGTGCAATACAATATGGTTGGTCGTTTCTTTGTCTGGTTAGTAACTACATATAGAGTGCTCAAGGAACGACGTGGCTGTAGTGGTTTTCTGTTCCCTTCGGGATACTTGATATCGTTTTAGTCCCCTTGCCTACATCAGTGGGGTGCTTGAGTTCGTTGAGTCTCCTTGCTTCTCACCATTGCGGTGTTTGATTTCGGTAAGTGTCCATCGCAAATGTGCGTGTCACTGTCACTTCATGGTCATTGTGCCTTATTACAGTGGATGTGGTTTGTATTCCGCCAGTTGCCGCGTAGCGGCCAGCATGAGAGTTATGGCGGTTGTATGAAAACACAGAGCAAGATCAGTCATCCTGATGGTAGTTGTCGAGGACGGCCACCGAAATCAAGCATACCAATGGTTTAGACAATCCCACATCCAACAACGCAGAGAACAGAAAACTACGTTACAACGCAATTTTCTTATACAGGGTGTTACAAAAAGGTACGGCCAAACTTTCAGGAAACATTCCTCACACACAAAGAAAGAAAATATGTTATGTGGACATGCGCCCGGGAACTCTTATTTTCCATGTCAGAGCTCATTTTATTACTTCTCTTCAAATCACATTAATCATGGAATGGAAACACACAGCAACAGAACGTACCAGCTTGACTTCAAACACTTTGTTACAGGAAATGTTCAAAATGTCCTCCGTTAGCGAGGATACACGCATCCACCCTCCGTCGCATGGAATCCCTGATGCGCTGAAGCAGCCCTGGAGAATGGCGTATTGTATTACAGCCGTCCACAATACGAGCACGAAGAGTCTCTACATTTGGTGCCGGGGTTGCGTAGACAAGAGCTTTCAAATGCCCCCATAAACGAAAGTCAAGAGGGTTGAGGTGAGGAGAGCGTGGAGGCCATGGAATTGGATCACCTCTACCAACCCATCGGTCACCGAATCTGTTGTTGAGAAGCGTACGAACACTTCGACTGAAATGTGCAGGAGCTCCATCGTGCATGAACCACATGTTGTGTCGTACTTGTAAAGGCACATGTTCTAGCAGCACAGTTAGAGTATCCCGTATGAAATCATGATAACGTGCTCCATTGAGCGTAGGTGGAAGAACATGGGGCCCAATCAAGACATCACCAACAATGCCTGCCCAAACGTTCACAGAAAATCTGTGTTGATGACGTGATTGCACAATTGCGTGCGGATTCTCGTCAGCCCACACATGTTGATTGTGAAAATTTGCAATTGGATCACGTTGGAATGAAGCCTCATCCGTAAAGAGAACATCTACAATGAAATGAGGATTGACACATTGTTGGATGAACCATTCGCAGAAGTGTACCCGTGGAGGCCAATCAGCTGCTGATAGTGCCTGCACACGCTGTACATGGTACGGAAACAACTGGTTCTCCCGTAGCACTCTCCATACAGTGACGCTGTCAACGTTACCTTGTACAGCAGCAACTTCTCTGACGCTTACATTATGGTTATCGTCAACTGCACGGAGAATTGCCTCGTCCATTGCAGGTGTCCTCGTCGTTCTAGGTCTTCCGCAGTCGCGAGTCATAGGCTGTAATGTTCCGTCCTCCCTAAGACGCCGATCAATTGCTTCGAACGTCTTCCTGTCGGGACACCTTCGCTCTGGAAATCTGTCTCGATACAAACGTACCGCGCCACGGCTATTGCCCAGTGCCAGTCCATACATCAAATGGGCATCTGCCAACTCCGCATTTGTAAACATTGCACTGACTGCAAAACCACGTTCGTGATGAACACTAACCTGTTGATGCTACGTACTGATGTGCTTGATGCTAGTACTGTAGAGCAATGAGTCGCATGCCAACACAAGCACCGAAGTCAACATTACCTTCCTTCAATTGGGCCAACTGGCGGTGAATCTAGGAAGTACAGTACATGCTGAAAAAACTAAAATGAGCTCTAACATGGAACTTAAGCGTTTTCGGACACATATCCACATAACATCTTTTCTTTATTTGTGTGTGAGGAATGTTTCCTGAAAGTCTGGCCGTACCTTTTTGTAACACCCTGTATGCCAGAACTGTCAATATCTAGCTATATTATTTGTACAATACGTCTCATTTGCAACACTCAGGAATCAGGGATCCTTTGAACACCAGTATTAACCCTTGGAATACAAAAGTTTACTTTTACATCGGAAATAAAACGTAGAGTCAAATGTGTCTGTTCTCAATCGCAAAAACAGCCACACGAGATATTTATCGATTACAGTATCGTCTATCACGAATGAGAAACAGTAGTTTGAGTAAACCTTACATATTTTATGGCATAGTATTCAATTAAAAGGGAGGTGGGGGTTCCCATCTGAAAGTAAAAGTTAACCCCGACCAAAAAGGAGATGTGGTTAAAAGGTGACCAGTTGTAGCATAGACTGATGTCCACTTTACTAATATTAACTTCTTACCTAGAACTTTTTTTCGTATGTTGCATCGTTTTCGAGATATTTAGTGGTCTCTGGTTAAAACAGGCACACTGTGTATAGATAAAGTTATCAGTGAATGGAAAACGTTGTTCATAGAAGGAGTAATTTTAGATCGTGACACTAGACTAAATGTAATGTTATATGCGGATGAACCACTCTGAACACGATGAATGAAGCTGACCTTCAGATGGGAGTCTATGAGTTGCATCTATAAGTTGCATCAAACTGCATCCTAACATTGTCTGTAGATATAACTAAAGTGATGGCATTTCGGGGCAGACAACCAGTGAGATCTAAAATAGTCTTGAATAATGAAGTCTTGGCGTACGTTAAAAATTTTACATATCTAGAATGCGACATCAATCACGAATATAACCATGACTTGGACCAAAAATTAAATAAATCAACTTCCATAATTGGAAAGAATGAAGCCTGGATGAAGTTTAACAAAACGATAGCGGTATCAATATTTATGGAAATGAAGCATGGGCGACAAGACACCAACAAAGTAGAATTCAGGTACAAGAAATGAGATTTCTTAGAAGAATGTAAGGATGTACAAGCGGATATCCTAAAAGTACTGAGGATATAAGGAAATATTGTGGAATATGCATAAACCAAACAAAAAAAATAAAGAAATTGAATTAAATGAGAGGAACTTGGAGACGGTATGCGTAGGGGAAGATTTCCAGTAAAGGATCTCAATTACAAACGCACTGTTAGAAGAAATGTAGGAAGCCCACAGAAGAGGTGGAATACTGTAACAGGCAATTTCCCCAATACAGGACGTGAGTAAGATGAAGAAGAAGTTCTTAAGTTATGCATCTTAGAGTCCATTTTTACCGGACTTTTTGCTTGGAATGATCGTTCCTGTCATGTCTCTGAATATTAACCATTTTCCCTGGGACGCCCTGTATAAATTTGTTTTAACACATGTATAATGTAAGTAAGCGTTGATTTATGGAAAACAATTTTCTCTTATGTTTGCAAATATCTACTTCTTTGTCAGCGTTTCTTTCTCTATGGAAACTTGCAATAATACAATACACGCACACATTTAAACAAGCAAATCTTCTTTCTAAATTGGTACGCACGACGAAAAAAGGAATATACGAACAGCTAAGAGTTGTGTAACCGCTGCTCAGTTACAATGATAAACATTTGTGGTTTCGTTGCTTCTGTATGCATACTTCCATGTCGAGCACACGACACACTTTCCATTTAAAACAAAATATATAACTCTCAGCAGCTATGTTTCTAGCGGACTTAAAAAAATTCTGTTACTTTCTTAACAGCTTCAGAATCACTAAAAAAATAAAAAAAAAGCATGGCAGCTAACGGAGCGACAACGCAAGGATTTCTAAAGGATGTGCCTTCGCCTCACTACGTATATTCTCTCTGTATGCGACATTAACACGTTTCCTCTTCTTTACCACTCATGGTTGAGACACAAAGCACATTTTCCAAATACGAACATTCAACGTTGTATAACGTACCATTTATTATCCATGATGTTTCTTGCTCCAGTGATATTATCTTTTGTCTTCTTTATTTGACCTTTGGCAGGTAACGGTTATTTAGCCAACTAACAGATAAATAACTGACACACAGTACAAAATTTAAACTGATGACAGGAGACCAAACAGATAAAATTTTAATGAGGGGTTAAAGACGCTTCTGTTGATTGACGTACATGTAAGATGTTTTACGACATGTTTAGGTAATCTTAATGAGGTGATGGAAGAAAAGTAAAACAATATTAGCGATTAACGATTGTATTATGTGGCACAAAGGATAGAAGTACAGTTTTAACAAAGATGTTTTACATGCCAAGTAAAATTTTTTAAGGTAGTTTAACAGAGTTAATTATTGTGGCACTATAGGTTTACTAAATGAAAAGAAAGAATAGGTACATAGAAATAAAAATTTCCAGTGCTGAAACAGAAATAAGTACACAGATAAATACCTAGTAACATAGAACAACTTTTAATATAGTTTCCAGTGATGCTTTGTTGCCACTAATATATCTTGACAGATTGTAAAAATTCAAAAAGCTCCTTAGTATAAGAGGGATTACTGAAAGAAAACATAATGCCTGCACTACAAAGACACATAATTTCAGACGATGTAACTGCAGCATAAACAATAGTTTGTGCCTCTCCTGCAGATGCAAAGGGAATGTAACTGATGTCACTTTATGTTTGTTACTGCAAGCGGAGAACAGAGTTGGAGTAATCCCATTGTGGTGAAGGTGCATCGAAAACTTCCGTGACTGAATCTGATATGGCAGACAGCGGATATCAGCCATATGGATAGGCGAACATCGTGAAACCGGTGTATGCGTGGAACAGCATTCTGAACACGGGCATAATATCTTCCCGTGAAGAATTGAGACACGTTCCAATTACGTTACCTTTGTTGAGAGGCATTCTGTGTCACCAGACAGTACAGTTCAGATGGCGAAGTTTGAAGTCGATGAAAGTTCCAAATTTTGTGGCTTCTTTAAGAAAAATATCGGTTTCTTAATTATGAATCATATTGGAGTAAGTTTTAACAAAGAGGAAATGTGTCGTCAGACTTTGGACTTCACATTTAATGCACTGGCAAAGGGTTGCCAGTGATACTCCAGTGAATAACATGGCCGAATAGCTTAATGAGCAGTGTTGTAGCTTGCGAGACATAAAGATGAGTCACATCCATGATAAAACCGTTGTTCTACTATGGGCAGTTTAAAGAATGTTTTCAAGCGCTTTCCAACACTTGTCTAAGCAAATTTCAGTGCTTTTGCCAGGCGCTAGAGAAGCACAACCCGGAAACAGTTAAAAAAGAAATACACATAACACAGCACGTAATTTCCCTCTACGGGAGGCAAAGTAACGCAGCGCTCTGGAATTCGCAGGGGTACAGTCAGAGGTAGGTGAAATTATGTAGAACACATTTTTCCTACACGTACCTCTTGTTGCAACAGTGTTCCCATGAACGCATAGATAAGCATAACTATAGAACTTGCTCGTTTTCCACCCTGCATTCTACATGAAAAGTCTGGGGGATTATAAGGGCTGTGGGGGACCAGGATAGTCGGAGGTGGTAAACCTCCGCACTAGTACAATAAAACTATTCTAGTGGGTAACTAAACAGAGAGACGACCAGGAAGTACTCCAACGGTAGCGTGTACAAAAATTTCAGAGTAGGAGAATCAGTTCAACTCTAAAAGACAATTATTAACGATTCCGATGCACTCAGTTGTGGGTTTGCTGCAGAAATATATAACGGCCTTGTTAATTCGCATTTTGGTGGAATTTTAATCGAGAATGTATTTAAACTTCTTACCTCTTTATACATTCGCTTTATGTCAACTCGAATTTATTTTATCGTATGGTCGTCAAAACATATAAAAGACTTAGACACATAACCATTACAATACCTATATTCAGTTTTCCTTGTTCTCTTCGTTTCAGTAATTATTTGATAACTTAATAGCTACGCAAAATGAGAGAGAAGTCTACTTTGAGTCATTGGCTTACGTACTGTAACTTTTAGGACTCTTTGGGACCTTGAAATCCACGAACGTCTGCAAATGGTCTCCAAGTATCCGAACATAATCATTTCCAGTCAATGATCGGTTCTGTTGGTACATGTGAACACCCACCACTAGCCTGGGCAATTCCTTGTCGACAACTTGGGTCGATTGCTTCGTGGGGTCTCTGCGACACTCGAACACTGCTGTCAGCTCTTACAAACTGAAATTGGGAGTCATCTGAGCAGACCACGGTTTTCCTGTGCCTGATGACAATTTGGAACCATTGCTGCGTTGGGTCTGTGCCATAATCGAACCCTGCTGTCAGCTCTTACCTACTGAAATCGGGATTCATCTGATGAGGCCATGGTTTTCCTATCGTCTAAGGTCCAACCGCATAGGTCACGACACCACAGATGTGCTACAGCGGTGTAGTGCTGTTAGCATAGGCATTCCGTCGGTCGTCTGCTACCGTAGCCCATTAGTGTCAAATTTCACCGCACTGTCATAACGGATACGTTCTTCGTACGTCCCACACTGACTTCTGGGTTATTTCAGGCGGTGTTCTATATGTGTGTGTAGTGACAAACTATGCAAACGCCGCTGCTTGTGCTACTATTCGAACTGCATGATGTAATTGTCAGTGTTCATGTACCACAACAAATAATTAAGATGACTTATTCTCAGAACCAATGGTAAATGCGGTTGTAAATGCAGAATACTCAATTCTACTAACACGTAATGATGTTCTCTGATATGAAAGGTTGCAAATTAGAAAGTGCAACACCATTAAACCCACCTTAATGGGGCTTTGCTGTTTTCAATAAAAAGAAATGTACTTTTCTTGGGCATCTTGGCCCCGGACACTTTATTTTTCTGAGGGCCTGTCGTTATTAGAATATTACGTTTCACGTACCTTTCCTCGTTTGCAGACGTGAAGTGTCGTTCTGCAACACGAAGCTGAAATGCTGTGTCAACGTGCACCAAAATCTTCACGGTTACATGAAAGGCTTTGATTGTTGTGTGAGTAATGTTAATTTCTTTTCAACTGCGAGTTTAAGCAGTCTAGCATGTTTGTATTTAACGTATTTGGCATGAAATGTAGCAAAGCTAAATGTCGCGCACATTAAAATCCGACCAGTTTCATTGTTCTATTGCGAAGAGACTCTGGGCTTTTTGTGAGGTTTGCATTGAAACCTTGTTATAGAACTTATTAAAATTCTTCGAAAGCTATTTTCTATTTACATCTGAAATACAGTTATTTTTTATGTAGTGAATCGTGTAAGACCTGATCCATGCTGATTGGCCCAGGCTAACAAAATACCTGTTTCTGCAATGAAATATTAATTCACTTTCAAGTGAAACACTTAAGCAGATAATTCTCAGTGAGTGAGTTCCTTTTTTTAGGTCGTTTGGCGTAATAAAAAACTTAAAATTATGTTCTCGCCAGTAATGGCGTCTTTGAAACAAAATCAGCTCAGTATATGAAAACTGCAAATTATTCAGTAATAATTATGGGATGCCTTTCCCTACACTAAGGAAAAGAAAACACAAGTTTACACATTTATAGAATTAATTATTATTATCATCATCATCATAAGAACGCTTTTTCTTACAGTATTAATAACAAAAATATGCCATTCTCATCACGAATCGTCAATGACGACCTTCTACAATCAAGAACAAAACGAAGAGTAGTTAGTTTTCTCTCTTTCTTCCTCGTTAGAGGACTGACTGTTCATTTTTATCTTTGTTCACAGATTATCCTTGAAATACATAGTTTTCGTATTAATAGTAATTTTCATTGTTATTTTTCTGTATCATTTTACATTATTTCACTGTAATAATCATAACACATCGTCTTTATGGCTTTTATCAATATTTTCATTTTCGGTATAAGGATTGTTTTCAATTCGTCGCACTAGTTTCGTAAATTTTCACAATAACGTCATGGGGCTGGTATGTGCCCTCCCCCCCCCCCCCCCCCCAAATGGTAGTTATTTGTCCTTAGCAAACTATAAACACTACCCACATTTTTAGTTCTAGAGACCATTTTAGAATTTTTATTATTACATTTCTCTCTTAATTAGGCATTAGTATTTTACAAGGGATAAGTTGTACAAGGTAACAAGTATTATCCCTCTAGTTACTTCGATTATCTTTCCTACTCCCCTGCTTGAATTGCTTGTAGTCTGTTACGAAGATAACAGTGAACACCGGTTAAAAAATAAATAAAGGCCCCCCTATTCAGGTTCAGCCGGGAGTGGGAAAACCATGGCCTCAGACTACGCACAAAACAATCGTCTAATTTGCTTTAATACGAAGACAAATATTGTAATTTCCTCTGAATTTAGTTGTTATAACGAGTAACATATTATATGAGAAAATCCTATTATAGAAACGTTTCATATTTGCAATATAGGTAGAAAATTGTTAGGATGCCATCATAGAAATGGAAATTGTAGAAACAATAAAGTCATTTTTTATTTTTCAAGACGAAAAGTTTGTCTCTTTCGTTGGTGATGATTTGTTGCGCCAGACCGCGGCGAAATGAAGACGGCGTGCTGCTGAGGCGTTGAAACTGCAGTCGCCCAAGCACTCTGCATTGTTGTCCGTCCGCTAGCCCGCTCTCGTGTCTCGTCCGCAGCGGTACAGTCGTGTACTTGAAACAAGTCACACACGCATTAGAATCTACACTTACACACCCTACATCTCGAAAGAAGTTTTATTAGCACATTTTATATTGTGTCCCCTTCCGTGTAGTTAATGTTCGTGTATGTTTGTGAATTTATTTAGTTCGTCCAGTTCTTTTCGTCTACACGAAACTTGATTATTTAAAAGTGTAGCAATCTTTCTCCGTATTGCACACAGCACAATTTAGGAAAGTGGGTACATTCCGCACGCACGCACTGTGGTGGGTGTCCATGTATGTTTCTAGTACGTATTTTACCAGTCCGTGTTGACACATAACGGATGTGGTTGGTCACACCGTCACTGACGTCTATGACAACGTGCACTGATTTGTATCACTGATCTAGATTCAACACATCAGATGCTGCACTTCTTTTTTTCCGAAAATGGTCATATATGGTGATATATAACACTTCGTCTTACAGATCGCTACTGCGTGGTTTGAAACAGCAACAGTCCCTTTGCAAAATACACTAGTCCGCAGACAAGAGTCTTTCACAAAATGAAACTGTAATAATTTAATAATGACAATAACCAAGTGAAGTTTGTTTATTGGCAACCCAACGTTACACATAATAAACATCCTTCGTAGTGTCTCGGATAAGCATAAGCTAAATAGCCATCTGGAAGAGCCAACGGTTCAGGTTTACAGTGCTGTTGCCCAGATTGTTTACTGATTTAGCCCTTTTTCATTTTTTGTTTTGTCATTTATTCATGGTGTGTAGGACATTAGTCAAAGTGCAACAGTTACCAGTCCCTAACAAAACGGTCGCATTCGCGGTCGCGAAATATTATTTCAAATTCTTAGAAGTTCCCATGATGGGATTCTGTGTAACTTTGGAATAGTATCACGTAATTAAGATTGGTAACAAGTTCCTTCCTGTGATGCATGCCATATTTATTCACCCAAGGTGCACTTATTCACACTTACATTCAAAATATATTTACAAAGAACATAAAATAGTAATTGCAAACAATAACCTCTTTACCTGAAATTGCAAAATTTAAAGAAAAAATTTGACCTTCATATGATCTATTTTACCTATATTTACAAGAAAAGGCTTCTAATTCCTGATGACTTTCTTTACATTATCGGTTAACTCTAACTCCATGAAATTATTTCTTCCAGAAACAATGCTTTGACTTTGTAATCAGTAATATATACTAGTATGTACATCTTATGCTGTCACTTGCATACATTTTCACATATACACAGTAACTGTAAAAACATAAATGACATACACAGTAAATGTAAAAAGCACAAATGTAATGCATTATAATCCTATAAACACCAATGAAATTTTTATCCTTAATTACTCTGGCCAAGTAACCCCCAGCATGTCAAACTGGTATTCTACATTTCTTATAAATGGTTTTAAATCCTTGTGAGGATAGACTCCTTTTATTTTTTATTTTTTTTTTGTCTATTGCTCCCAACAGATAACTTTCATGGTGTAGTATGTCAACAATCTTAGAGCCGTGTGTACAACAGTTGCCACTTTTTGTTCACTTTTCTCAAAACTGACTTCAGGTGATGTCGTACTAGTACGAGATCACCGACATTGTATTTTTGCACAACACCAAGTTTCTTCCTATTACGGTTTTTTCTAAACATTGCCTGTCTTTGTAGTGTGGTATGAGCTTGTGTCAACCTATCTTCCTGAGATAGTTGGTCACTAATTTTAGGCAAAGGCTGGATCCACTCACTTCCTTCTTCTTGGTCAAACATTAGTTCAGAAGGAGCTGCTCCCGTGGAGTCATGAGGCAAATTGCCATAGATATCTTCAAATACATGTACATAGTCAATCCATTTGGTTTGTTGACTAGGTATATATGTTCTCATAAAACGATTTAATTCCCGAAAGATCCTCCCTACAGGATTCGCACTAGGATGGAAGAATTCCGTAAAAATATTCTTAATTCCATGTTTATCAGTGAAATCTTTGAATTTGCTCCTCTAAGTTCTTTGGACGAGTACTTACAGGCAATATAACTTGATTTATATCCCGGGCATCCAGTACTAATCTTAAGCTGCCGTCAGCCTTCTGAACCGGATGCAAGGGGCTGTTATAAGGTGATAGTGAGGTTTCTATCAGCCCCCCCCCCCCCCCCATTCTAACATATATTTTATTTCTTTTCGGACAGCTTCTTTCTTTGAGTGAGGAACGGAATATGTGGCGCGACAAAACGTTTTGTGCTCCTTGACCTGCATATCGTAGACGTAACGTTTTATGATGCCGGGCTTCGCCGAAAATACAGGAGCATATTGTGTTAATGTGTTTCAGCTGCTGCTGTTGATTAGAGTTCAAATATTCTGACTCGTCAACTTTACTTTCAATTTCTCCTATGATGTCTTTTTTAATTCCTCTTTAGTAACCTTACTGCATGTAGGATGATCAAGAAACGGCACTTCTCCCTTTAAGAACATGATTAGCGGCTCCTCATAGGTTATCGTGAGACTCCCATATTCCATCCTATCACCTACCGTGTTCCTAGCAAGGTTCATAGTTATTTGCCTTCCATCATTGACGATAGTTAGGGAAGCTCGAAGTCTACAATGGCGCACCTATCTCGTAAAAATTCTAAACCCAGGATACATGGGACAGAGAGGTGCTTTACAACCAGGAACGAGCATTTTATGACTTCATTTCCCACGGTTACCTCCGCCTGTACCTGAAACTTTATACGTTATTTTTCCCTTTTATCGTCCTGTGGATTCGACAATTCTGCACCGGAAGACGTAGCAATGTTTTCGCCGCAGCAGTATATCCATACAGTTCCTCACTCATAGCCGACATCGATACACCACTATCAATTATCACATACACCGTTACATTGTAAATCGTCGCCTGTATCGCGGCTTGTACACACTCTTTACTTTTGGCGAATTGCCCCTCGCGTTCCCTTGAGAGTTCGTCGCGTATATCCATGCCATGGATAGCACGGTTGTCTGTGCTCTAATTCCACCCCCACTTCACTTCCTATCGACCAAGCACGGGGGACTTAGGCTGGTCGCTGAGTGTTTAACGGCCGTGCGGAGTCTTGTTGCTCCGTCACGTGCTCTACTATATGTGCATTTTGACTTGGCGCCGGTATGAAGTTTGCGCGTTCACCGCCCAAGCTGTTCCCGACGAAGTACTCTGAACATTCATAATGTTGGCCGGCCTACTTCCCTGCGTGTGGTCATGCCTTTGATCATTTTGTGTTTTCATATTTTTCGCCTTGTAGTTATTTGCGAAGCTACCATCATTATGGCGCTTCCTAGTATAATCTTGTTTGTCGCCTTTAAAACACGGTTTATTGCCGTTTACACTTTGAGCTTGATTACCACTATTCTGTAGGCTATGAAAGTTAGTAACCTTGTTGTAATTCACATTTTTATAATTATTTCCATTATTCGGTTGCTCATTCTTCCGTGGACTTCCAAAAGCTTTACTGCAATTATTGTTGTTGGGGACACTACTCATTTCTCCTACTGTTTGTCTAGCGTCTTCCTGAATTAAAGCCAGGGAATCAGTCACTGAAATGAATGCTTCAAGGTCAATATCCGGTACACTGACTAATTTTTCCCGGACAGCAATAGGCAACTCTGCCTTTACGATTCGCAAGACGTCTCGTGTAGAGATCGGTTCAGTCTAGTACCTTGACATGCTCAGGTACCTTTCGAACATTTACGTAATGAACCTTTCTTAATGGTATACAGCTCTCGATTGTAGACCTGTTTTCTTAGCCTTTCTTGAGTACACAAGGACCAGAATTTATTAAGAAATTGCTTCTTTAATTCGTCAAAGGTATCGCACATTTCTGCAGCCTCCGTAGCCCAGAGAGCCGCATCTCATGTAATGTACGATACTACTACCGCGTCTTGTTTTCAAGCTGATCACTGGAGTAACTATTCTCGCAGCTTCACCTCACTAGAACTCGTGCTAACTTCACATTTATTTCTTGCAATGCGGAGGACACTTCCTCTCGCACTCCTTTTGAGATAACGGTCTGCACATTTTCGAGCTTACGCGCAACATTGTCCAGCGAAGCATCCATCACCTTACTCTGGCCAGCCACAGAATCAACCTGCGTTTGCACCCTGTTGACTTCTGCTTGTACGTGGCCTAATATCGCCATGTCACGCGCTTCCATGACAGCTTTGAGCTCTCCTGTCAGATTTCTGTGACGCGCTGTCTCCCTATATTCGCGCTCTTTGTCCTTTACATCCATTATAATACTACTTTTTTTAATTAAACTTTCTTCGCGCTCTTTCTCTTTTATTTCTAGTTTCCTGAGAAATTCTCACATGATGTTTTCCATTGGAACTCATTTGTGTTTGAGGTTTACTAACAGTTCCGGTTTCCGGTAAATCTGTTCTCCCGTCTTTCACAACTATATTCTCGATACGCCCATTAACTTCCCTAAAAGGGACTTGCGCATCGGGTTCCCTACTTGTGGATTGGATATCCGATTCCTCATTCATAGTATGAGCATCGTCTTGCTGTGGTACATGTTCCAATACGTGTTCCACGTTATGCTCCGTATCCTCTACGTTTTCACTTTCTAACATTACTACCTTCTTCGGTCGACCCTTAGTTAATGTTAAATTAGATGACTTCTCTTACATACAATGAAATCACGTCGGAATGCGTTAATTCCCGAGGTGCGACCACAATCACGTCGGAAACCTTTTCACATTAATCACCTGAGTACAAATGACAGCTCCGCTAGTTTACTGCCCTTTTGTACGTGATACTGCCGCCATCTGTATATGTGCTTACCACTGTCCTGTGACTTTCGTCACCTCAGTCACTACCAACACAATCACAGTATCACTTATTTCAGAACCCCACATTTGTTTCCATTGCACGCAAAAGTTTGAAATTTGCTCAAAGGTGCCAATGACCTTCCTCTGTAATGGCGAAAAGCATGGCACCGTGCGAGGTCGTCATTGGGCTACACGACGCTTCAATGAACAAGGTGTCGACACATGCAAAAAAATGTCACAGCTCAGAAACTGATGTAACATGTAAGATCAGTCTTTTATGTGGTCAATTTCACCACAATTCTGCCCAGCGCCACAGTGTGGACGCGTTACACGATGGGAAGGTCGTCGCAGCCTTGTCATACCCACATGTAATCCATTCTTTTGACGCCTCTACGAAGGAGGACATAGCCGCAACGCCCGGACTTGAAGTAACGTGTGTTTTTACGAGTGTGCGGGTAAAACATTTGAGACTCGCCGGCGCTGAAAGTCGACACGGAAAGGCCTCAAGGGGTGCCATAACGAGCGTCTATGGAACTATCCTTTCCTTGATACCGACAGAGGACGACGTTCTTGACAACGCTTGACATTGCTGACACGGACGTTTCAACCCTTCCCTAAAGAAACTGTGGAGCTGCATCTTCATTAAACGGTATCGCAACCCTTCGGAGAACAGCACTACCGCAATTTTAATCCTGTCTACATCTTGGTACCACTAGGGATTGTTCAAAACCATTCGAAGGAATTTCAACGTAATAAAGAGCACCAATGGGTGCTTACGCCTTTTCAGCCCTCCTGTTTCGCGCCTTCCTGTGGCATGATCACAGTGGGGGGAAGAGGTGCTACATTGACACAAGAGAGAATGAAACTGCAAATGGTCCCTCTATGCTATCCCAATACGGCAACAGTCTCAGTGGCACTTGCCCACTTTTACTGACAATATTAGAAATGTTCATGTGTAGAGACAACCTGCGTAGTAGTCATAGGCGACTGCAGGTAGACATTCGGGAACGGAGGGGTGTCAAGGGATTGTCTGTCTGCAGGTGCCAAAGACTACTCCACAGGTTGTCTCTGTAGATGTATATTTTTAAGTTCTCAACAAATGGGGGTGACTCAATAAAACGGCTTAGTCAGCTCTAAAGCATGTGACCAAATGCAGTAAGGACTATCTGCAAAGAAACGTTTACTAGATTAAACCTATACCATGTGCATTTATCATATATAGCACAACAAATAGGCGCATAAACAGGACACAAAAATGAATACCAATGGAGATGCCTAGCATGAATGGATGACACATGTTATCTTTATGATAAAAAATATATGGAGTGATTTAGTTTTATTTATACTTTTATATCTATTGGTGAGATTCCAAGTGAGATATATCTCACTGGTTACTTTAAACGTTTATATACATTCTCTGTAGCCAGTCTTGTCAAGCTGATGACCTTCCTATGTTATATCGAGCACTGAACGAAAAGTAGTTTTCTGAAATGAAATAGAGGAGCTAAGTATATCTTGAACATAGATACCCCTCCTCTCCCAGGGTTTTAAATAAAGTGAGCATGGCAACCCTAATATAGATTCAATGACATATGTAGAGAGACAAAAAGTATACTGGTATTTTATAAGTTTGTGAGGTCTATTATTTGTGTCTTTGGCGGAGGTGATGCCCCAGATAGATGATGAGGTGGAAGAGAACAGACACAATACAGTATCACGCAGAGATGGCCTTCACGAATATCCTCTTGTACTGTGACACGTTTATCGCGAAGTACATGAAACTAAAATCAAACATACTGTCATATTGTTACCGGCAGACTGTAATTAATGAAGCCTAGAAAGACAGTAAAAAATGACAAAGAAAAATGGAACTGATAAGATGACATTGTACTTGGTTTCCTTCTAAGCCGGAAATAAATACCTAGCAAAGAGGAAGAGAAACTTCGTACACTGTTTAGCAGCTAAACAGAACTCAAAAATATATACTGATACACGCGATTTCCCTAAATTGTATGATACAAGCTATATTAGATAGGCGAAGTAGGAAGTATTTACAGTGAAGAGTCGAAGAAACTGCTACACCTGCCTAATATCGTGTAGGGTCCCCGCCAGCATGCAGAAGTGTCGCAACACGCACGACGTGGCATGGACTCGACTAATATCTGAAGCAGTGCAGGAGGGAATTAACGTAATCAATCCTGCAGGGCTGTCCATAAATCCGTAAGAGTACCAGGGGTTGGAGATCTCATCTGAACAGCACGTTGCAAGGCATCCCAGAAATGCTCAATAATGTTCATGTCTGGGGAGTTTGATGGTCACCGGAAGTGTTTAAACTCAAGAGAGTTTCTGGAGCCATTCTGTAGCACTTCTGGACGTGTGGGGTGTCGCATTGTTCTGCTGGAACTGCCCAAGTACGTCGGAATGCACAATGGACATGAATGGATGCAGGTGATCAGACAGGATGCTTACGTATGTGTCACCTGTCAGTCGTATGTAGATGTATCAGAGGTCCCATAGCACTCCAACTGCATACTCTCTACACAATTAGAGAGTCTCAACCAGTTTGAACAGTCCCCTGTTGGCACGCAGGGTCCATGGATTCATGAGGTTGTCTCCATATCCGTACACATCCATCCGCTCGATACAATTTGAAGCGAGACTCGTCCGACCACACAACGTCTTTCCAGTCAACAGTCCAATGTCGGTGTTGACGGTCCTAGGCGATGCGTAAAGATTTGTGTCGTGCACTCATCAAAGGTACAAGAGTGGGGCTTCGGCTCCGAAAGCCCATATCGATAATGTTTCGTTGAATGTTTCGCACGCTGACACTTGACGAAGGCCCAGCACTGAAATCTGCAACAATTTGCGGAAAGGTTGCACTTCTGTCACGTTGAACGATTCTCTTCAGTCTTCGTTGGCCCCGTTCTTACAGGATTTTCCTCTGGCCGCAGCGATGTCGGACATTTGATGTTTTACCGGATTCCTGATACTCACGGTACACTCGTGAAACGGGCGAACACTATCTTGCAAATTCTGTGTCCCATTACTCGTGCGCCAACTATAACACCACGTTCAAACTAACTTAAATCTTGATAAAGTGCCGTTGTAGCAACAGTAACTGATCTAAAAACTGTAACTGTTATCTTATATAGGCGTTACCGACAGCAGCGCCGTAAGCTACCTGTTTACATATCCCTATACGAGTTTATATGGCGCTTCAGTGTATATATTGTACCGCACTTAGGCTTGATTGTAGATTTCGGGTCTTGTTGCTGTATGTCATTATGCAGTATTACACGTTTATGTCACGTACGAACTGTGGAACCATGCATTATGGTAAGATTTTGATAATTATTCGTATGAGAGAGAAGGGACTTCCAAAAGAGAACAGTAATATCAGGATTCCTATTAGTTTCGTAAAAACTGTCGCGTTTCGTGCGTATAAGCATTACAAGATACATCATACACCTACGTGTACTATTTGAAGGATTTTGCTGAGAGATTGTTCGCTAACGCTACCAATAAAATAAGGTTCGTGCTTTTTATATACACTGACGAGTCAGAATATTATATGATCACATACTTCAACGCTTGTTGATGCACTTCTGGAATGCAATTCAGCAGTGATTCTGCGTGAAATGTATTCGACAAGTACTAGATAGGTTCCCAGAGGTTTGTGACACCAGATGCCTGAGCACACCTTACACACTTCTCGTAATTTACGGGTGGATGGTTTGTGGGCGCAGAGCTGGCACCCAGCAGCGTTGGGTTTTATAGGATTCAGAAAAGCCGAATTTGATGGCCGAGACATCAACGTGAGTTCTCTATCATACTCCTCAAACCATTGCAGCACGATTCAGGCCTTGTGACATCGACAGTTTTTCTACTACAAGATACCATTACTGTTAAGGAAGACATCAAGTCTATGGGGTTGCAGGCGGTCCCTAATAATGTTCACTTAGTATGCAGCTGTCATGGTGCCTTCGATTGCTACCGCAGGTCCCATGGAAGCCTTACTCAATTTACCTCATAGCATAGGTCTGACCTCACCGGCCTGCACCTGTGGCGTGGTGCGTGTTTCGTGCTGCCTTTCGCTTGAATGACGGCGTATCTGGACATAATCATCGATCTGGTTTAACAACAGGCGGGAGTCTTCCGACCAGGCGATACGATTCTGTTGATCCGCGGTCCTGTCGATCCGCGGTCTAGTCTCGATGATCCCGTGCCCACTGTAATCATAACAGACGATGTTGCTGGGTCACCATGTGAACACTTGCTGGGTCACCATGTGAACACATAGGGGTCCTATGCTGAGAAACGCCATCTTCAACACTGCGCTGAACGGTGCCTACGCCGGCACTGTACTCTGTCGTCAGATCTGCCACAGATCGCCGCCTATCCGGTTTTAGAGAGCGGGCAAGCCTCCGAACCTTATGCTGTGTGGTGGGGTATGGACGTCCAGCTTCTTGTCGCCTATTCGTAGTTTGAGCAACCTTGAATCATTTTCCATAGATTTTCATGACAGCAGCATCCGAACAGTTCGCAGCTCGTGGTCGTGCGGTAGCGTTCTCCCTTCCCGCGCCCGGGTTCCCGGGTTCGATTCCCGGCGGGGTCAGGGATTTTCTCTGCCTCGTGATGACTGGGTGTTGTGTGATGTCCTTAGGTTAGTTAGGTTTCAGTAGTTCTACGTTCTAGGGGACTGATGACCATAGATGTTAAGTCCCATAGTCCTCAGAGCCATTTGCATTTTTATTTTTTTTTTTTTTTTTACAGATGACCGGCTTCGCCGTTTCCGAGGTGCTCGCTTCCAGGCACTGGGCCGCAACGATCTGGCTTTTGTCAGAGTCGCTTATCGTCGCTGGAATGATTCCCCATTCGTCTCTGCTCCACTCATATACTTCTCTTACCGTGCGACGGGCCCTCAGCACCACGAAGCAGCATACAACCAGCGGCGGATAGTGGTCATAATGTTTTGGGTGATAACTGTACATCTTAAAAGCTGAAGGCGTTGTTTGTGGTTTAAAAATCGGTCAAACTGGAGCGATGCAATACTCGATGTGTGATACATGATGGATACGCTGATTTTACAATCGTTACAGAAGAGAATGGTAATATTATCGTGCCATTCACAGTGGGAAGCAGTAAGCCTTTATATTCCAAGCTTTCTGGCCGCTTTCAAACTGTAAATGAAATTTTCCAGGTGAATTAAGTGGGCAAATAGTCAAGAAGATTAAACGGAATGGTGTATTGCAGGTAAGGCGTGCACTTACTTTTTCCGTAACACTCATTTCTCACAATAAAGAAGCGTCAAAGCCCTTGAAACTCGTAAACCCGCCCGAGTACGTCAGATTAGAAAGTTATTTCGATTTCGCCAATTTCCATAATCGGCTTATTCCAGACGTTATTCATGGAGGAAACACGGTTGTCTGGATTTCGCGCAGTAAGTTAGGAACACTTCTTAATATAAACTGTTGTAGTGAGGACAGCCACTCTGTTGATTTTAGCCCGTGTTCGAATTTATGAGTAAAGATAACCTATTGAGATGAAGTTGGCTATTTTTACATAATTACACAGACGGAATAAAATCACAACACTACAAAATAAATATTGTAATGGAATTTGGGGAATACTTTTTTCTAGGAAACCCAACGAAGTGGTTAACATTGCAAGATCACAGGTTAATGTAAGCAGGAGACAAATCATTGAATGGAAGTGCGAGATAATTGTATCCTTTGTATATACAGGGTGTTACAAAAAGGTACGGCCAAACTTTAAGGACATTCCTCACACACAAAGAAAAAAAATATGTTATGTGGAGATGTGTCCGGAAACGCTTACTTTCCATGTTAGAACTCATATTATTACTTCTCTTCAAATCACATTAATCATGGAATTGAAACACACAGCAACAGAACGTACCAGCGTGACTTCAAACACTTTGTTACTGGAAATGTTCAAAGTGTCCTCCGTTTGCGAGGATACATGCAGCCACCCTCCGTCGCATGGAATCCCTGATGCGCTGATGCAGCCCTGGAGAATGGCGTATTGTATCACAGCCGTCCACAATACGAGCACGAAGAGTCTCTATATCTCGAACCGGGGTTGCGTAGACAAGAGCTTTTAAATGCCCCCGTAAATGAAAGTCAAGAGGGTTGAGGTCAGGAGAGCGTGGAGGCCATGGAATTGGTCCGCCTCTACCAATCCATCGGTCACCGAATCTGTTGTTGAGAAGCGTACGAACACTTCGACTGAAATGTGCAGGAGCTCCATCGTGCATGAACCACATGTTGTGTCGTACTTGTAAAGGCACATGTTCTAGCAGCACAGTTAGAGTATCCCGTATGAAATCATGATAACGTGCTCCATTGAGCGTAGGTGGAAGAACATGGGGCCCAATCAAGACATCACCAACAATGCCTGCCCAAACATTCACAGAAAATCTGTGTTGATGACGTGATTGCACAGTTGCGTGCGGATTCTCGTCAGCCCACACATGTTGATTGTGAAAATTTACAATTGGATCACGTTGGAATGAAGCCTCATCCGTAAAGAGAACATCTCCAATGAAATGAGGATTGACACATTGTTGGATGAACCATTCGCAGAAGTGTACCCGTTGAGGCCAATCAGCTGCTGATAGTGCCTGCACACGCTGTACATGGTACGGAAACAACTGGTTCTCCCGTAGCACTCTCCATACAGTGACGTGGTCAACGTTAACTTGTACAGCAGCAACTTCTCTGACGCTGACATTATGGTTATCGTCAACTGCACGAAGAATTGCCTCGTCCATTGCAGGTGTTCAAATGGCTGTGAGCACTATGGGACTTAACATCTATGGTCATCAGTCCCCTAGAACTTAGAACTACTTAAACCTAACTAACCTAAGGACAGCACACAACACCCAACCATCACGAGGCAGAGAAAATCCCTGACCCCGCCGGGAATCGAACCCGGGAACCCGGGCGTGGGAAGCGAGAACGCTACCGCACGACCACGAGATGCGGGCCATTGCAGGTGTCCTCGTCGTTCTAGGTCTTCCCCAGTCGCGAGTCATAGGCTGTAATGTTCCGTCCTCCCTAAGACGCCGATCAATTGCTTCGAACGTCTTCCTGTCGGGACACCTTCGCTCTGGAAATCTGTCTCGATACAAACGTACCGCGCCACAGCTATTGCCCCGTGCTAATCCATACATCAAATGGGCATCTGCCAACTCCGCATTTGTAAACATTGCACTGACTGCAAAACCACGTTCGTGATGAACACTAACCTGTTGATGCTACGTACTGATGTGCTTGATGCTAGTACTGTAGAGCAATGAGTCGCATGCCAACACAAGCACCGAAGTCAACATTACCTTCCTTCAATTGGGCCAACTGGCGGTGAATCTAGGAAGTACAGTACATGCTGACGAAACTAAAATGAGCTCTAACATGGAAATTAAGCGTTTTCGGACACATATCCACATAACATCTTTTCTTTATTTGTGTGTGAGGAATGTTTCCTGAAAGTCTGGCCGTACCTTTTTGTAACACCCTGTATGCCAGAATTGTCAATATCTAGCTATATTATTTGTACAATACGTCTCATTTGCAACACTCAGGAATCAGGGATCCTTTGAACACCAGTATTAACCCTTGGAATACAAAAGTTTACTTTTACATCGGAAATAAAACGTAGAGTCAAATGTGTCTGTTCTCAATCGCAAAAACAGCCACACGAGATATTTATCGATTACAGTGTCGTCTATCACGAATGAGAAACAGTAGTTTGAGTAAACCTAACATATTTTATGGCATAGTATTCAATTAAAATGGAGGTGGGGGTTCCCATCTGAAAGTAAAAGTTAACCCCGACCAAAAAGGAGATGTGGTTAAAAGGTGACCAGTTGTAGCATAGACTGATGTCCACTTTACTAATATTAACTTCTTACCTAGAACTTTTTTTTCGTATGTTGCATCGTTTTCGAGATATTTAGTGGTCTCAGGTTAAAACAGGCACACTGTGTATAGATAAAGTTATCAGTGAATGGAAAACGTTGTTCATAGAAGGAGTAATTTTAGATCGTGACACTAGACTAAATGTAATGTTATATGCGGATGAACCACTCTGAACACGATGAATGAAGCTGACCTTCAGATGGGAGTCTATGAGTTGCATCTATAAGTTGCATCAAACTGCATCCTAACACTGTCTGTAGATATAACTAAAGTGATGGCATTTCGGGGCAGACAACCAGTGAGATCTAAAATAGTCTTGAATAATGAAGTCTTGGAGTACGTTAAAAATTTTACATATCTAGAATGCGACATCAATCACGAATATAACCATGACTTGGACCAAAAATTAAATAAATCAACTTCCATAATTGGAAAGAATGAAGCCTGGATGAAATTTAACAAAACGATAGCGGTATCAATATTTATGGAAATGAAGCATGGGCAACAAGACACCAACAAAGTAGAATTCAGGTACAAGAAATGAGATTTCTTAGAAGAATGTAAGGATGTACAAGCGGATATCCTAAAAGTACTGAGGATATAAGGAAATATTGTGGAATATGCATAAACCAAACAAAAAAAGTAAAGAAATTGAATTAAATGAGAGGAACTTGGAGACGGTATGCGTAGGGGAAGATTTCCAGTAAAGGATCTCAATTACAAACGCACTGTTAGAAGAAATGTAGGAAGCCCACAGAAGAGGTGGAATACTGTAACAGGCAATTTCCCCAATACAGGACGTGAATAAGATGAAGAAGAAGTTCTTAAGTTATGCATCTTAGAGTCCATTTTTACCGGACTTTTTGCTTGGAATGATCGTTCCTGTCATGTCTCTGAATATTAACCATTTTCCCTGGGACGCCCTGTATAAATTTGTTTTAACACATGTATAATGTAAGTAAGCGTTGATTTATGGAAAACAATTTTCTCTTATGTTTGCAAATATCTACTTCTTTGTCAGCGTTTCTTTCTCTATGGAAACTTGCAATAATACAATACACGCACACATTTAAACAAGCAAATCTTCTTTCTAAATTGGTACGCACGACGAAAAAAGGAATATACGAACAGCTAAGAGTTGTGTAACCGCTGCTCAGTTACAATGATAAACATTTGTGGTTTCGTTGCTTCTGTATGCATACTTCCATGTCGAGCACACGACACACTTTCCATTTAAAACAAAAAATATAACTCTCAGCAGCTATGTTTCTAGCGGACTTAACAAAAATTCTGTTACTTTCTTAACAGCTTCAGAATCACTAAAAAAAAATTAAAAAAAAACATGGCAGCTAACGGAGCGACAACGCAAGGATTTCTAAAGGATGTGCCTTCGCCTCACTACGTATATTCTCTCTGTATGCGACATTAACACGTTTCCTCTTCTTTACCACTCATGGTTGAGACACAAAGCACATTTTCCAAATCTGAACATTCAACGTTGTATAACGTACCATTTATTATCCATGATGTTTCTTGCTCCAGTGATATTATCTTTTGTCTTCTTTATTTGACCTTTGGCAGGTAACGGTTATTTAGCCAGCTAACAGATAAATAACTGACACACAGTACAAAATTTAAACTGATGACAGGAGACCAAACAGATAAAATTTTAATGAGGGGTTAAAGACGCCTACTGTTGATTGACGTACATGTAAGATGTTTTACGACATGTTTAGGTAATCTTAATGAGGTGATGGAAGAAAAGTAAAACAATATTAGCGATTAACGATTGTATTATGTGGCACAAAGGATAGAAGTACAGTTTTAACAAAGATGTTTTACATGCCAAGTAAAATTTTTTAAGGTAGTTTAACAGAGTTAATTATTGTGGCACTATAGGTTTACTAAATGAAAAGAAAGAATAGGTACATAGAAATAAAAATTTCCAGTGCTGAAACAGAAATAAGTACACAGATAAATACCTAGTAACATAGAACAACTTTTAATATAGTTTCCAGTGATGCTTTGTTGCCACTAATATATCTTGACAGATTGTAAAAATTCAAAAAGCTCCTTAGTATAAGAGGGATTACTGAAAGAAAACATAATGCCTGCACTACAAAGAAACATAATTTCAGACGATGTAACTGCAGCATAAACAATAGTGTGTGCCTCTCCTGCAGATGCAAACGGAATGTAACTGATGTCACTTTCTGTTTGTTACTGCAAGCGGAGAACAGAGTTGGAGTAATCCCATTGTGGTGAAGGTGCATCGAAAAACTTCCGTGACTGAATCTGATATGGCAGACAGCGGATATCAGCCGTATGGATAGGCGAACATCGCGAAACCGGTGTATGCATGGAACAGCATTCTGAACACGGGCATAATATCTTCCCGTGAAGAATTGAGACACGTTCCAATTACGTTACCTTTGTTGAGAGGCATTCTGTGTCACCAGACAGTACAGTTCAGATGGCGAAGGTTGAAGTCGATGAAAGTTCCAAATTTTGTGGCTTCTTTAAGAAAAATATCGGTTTCTTAATTATGAATCATATTGGAGTAAGTTTCAACAAAGAGGAAATGTGTCGTCAGACTTTGGACTTCACATTTAATGCACTGGCAAAGGGTTGCCAGTGATACTCCAGTGAATAACATGGCCGAATAGCTTAATGAGCAGTGTTGTAGCTTGCGAGACATAAAGATGAGTCACATCCATGATAAAACCGTTGTTCTATTGTGGGCAGTCTAAGGAATGTTTTCAAGCGCTTTCCAACACTTGTCTAAGCAAATTTCAGTGCTTTTGCCAGGCGCTAGAGAAGCACAACCCGGAAACAGTTAAAAAAGAAATACACATAACACAGCACGTAATTTCCCTCTACGGGAGGCAAAGTAACGCAGCGCTCTGGAATTCGCAGGGGTACAGTCAGAGGTAGGTGCAATTATGTAGAACACAGTTTTCCTAGACGTACCTCTTGTTGCAACAGTGTTCCCATGAACGCATAGATAAGCATAACTATAGAACTTGCTCGTTTTCCACCCTGCATTCTACATGAAAAGTCTGGGAGATTGAAAGGGCTGTGGGGGACCAGGATAGTCGGAGGTGGTGAACCTCCGCACTAGTACAATAAAACTATTCTAGTGGGTAACTAAACAGAGAGACGACCAGGGAGTACTCCAACGGTAGCGTGTACAAACATTTCAGAGTAGGAAAATCAGTTCAACTCTAAAAGACAATTATTAACGATTCCGATGCACTCAGTTGTGGGTTTGCTGCAGAAATATATAACGGCCTTGTTAATTCGCATTTTGGTGGAATTTTAATCGAGAATGTATTTAAACTTCTTACCTCTTTATACATTCGCTTTATGTCAACTCGCATTTATTTTATCGTACGGTCGTCAAAACATATAAAAGACTTAGACACATAACCATTACAATACCTATATTCAGTTTTCCTTGTTCTCTTCGTTTCAGTAATTATTTGATAACTTAATAGCTACGCAAAATGAAAGAGAAGTCTACTTTGAATCATTGGCTTACGTACTGTAACTTTTAGGACTCTTGTCGTATTCTGCCTGTTGTGGCCTTAAAACGTTACGTAGTTTTTGTATTTTCTGATACTAACAAATCAAGAAAGATCTTCGTGTTCCCTATTACGATATCTCGATGTTTCCTATTTTTTTTAAAATAATTGTGCTTTTGGAAATCAACCAAGATCCTTGAAAAGGCTATCGTTTTCCAAAATTTGACTACACATTGCCTAACTGATCGTTTCTGGACGACCTCACTATATTTCACGCCTTACTAGCATTTTAAATATTTCCCACATTATACAATGAGGTAATGAAAGTCATGACATACCTCCTAACATCTTGTCGGACCTGCTTTTTCCCGGCGTAGTGCAGCAAAACGACGTGCCCTCGACTCAATATGTCGCTGGAAGCGCCCCACAGAAATACTGAGCAATGTTATTTTTACAGCCGTGCATAATTGCAAAAATATTGTCAGTGCAGGATTTTGTGAACGCATGACTTCTCGATTACGTCCCATAAATAATCGACGATATTCATGTTTAGCGATCCGGCTGACAAAATCATTAGCTCCAACTGTCCAGAACGTCCTTCAAACCAATCGCGAACAATTGCGGTCAGGTGACATAGTTCATTTTCATGCACAAAAATTCCATCTTTGTTTGGGACCTTGAAATCCACGAACGTCTGCAAATGGTCTCCAAGTATCCGAACATAATCATTTCCAGTCAATGATCGGTTCTGTTGGTACATGTGAACACCCACCACTAGCCTGGACAATTCCTTGTCGACACAAGGTCGATTGCTTCGTGGGGTCTCTGCGACACTCGAACATTGCTGTCAGCTCTTACAAACTGAAATTGGGAGTCATCTGAGCAGACCACGGTTTTCCTGTGCCTGATGACAATTTGGAACCATTGCTTCGTTGGGTCTGTGCCATAATCGAACCCTGCTGTCAGCTCTTACCGACTGAAATCGGGACTCATCTGATGAGGCCATGGTTTTCCTATCGTCTAAGGTCCAACCGCATAGGTCACGAGACCACAGATGTGCTACAGGCGGTGCCGTGCTGTTAGCATAGGCATTCCGTCGGTCGTCTGCTGCCAAAGCCCATTAGTGTCAAATTTCACCGCACTGTCCTAACGGATACGTTCTTCGTACGTCCCACACTGACTTCTGGGTTATTTCAGGCGGTGTTCTATATGTGTTTGCAGTGAAAAACTATGCAAACGCCGCTGCTTGTGCTACTATTCGAACTGTATGATGTAATTGTCAGTGTTCATGTACCACAACAAATAATTAAGATGACTTATTCTCAGAAACAATGGTAAATGCAGTTGTAAATGCAGAATACTCAATTCTACTAACACGTAATGATGTTCTCTGATATGAAAGGTTGCAAATTAGAAAGTGCAAGACCATTAAACCCACCTTAATGGGGCTTTGCTGTTTTCAATAAAAAGAAATGTACTTTTCTTGGGCATCTTGGCCCCGGACACTTTAGTTTTCTGAGGGCCTGTCGTTATTAGAATATTACGTTTCACGTACCTTTACTCGTTTGCAGACGTGAAGTGCCGTTCTGCAACACGAAGCTGAAATGCTGTGTCAACGTGCACCAAAATCCTCACGGTTATATGAAAGGCTTTGATTGTTGTGTGAGTAATGTTAATTTCTTTTCAACTGCGAGTTTAAGCAGTCTAGCATGTTTGTATTTAACGTATTAGGCATGAAATGTAGCAAAGCTAAATGTCGCGCACATTAAAATCCGACCAGTTTCATAGTTCTGTTGTGAAGAGACTCTGGGCTTTTTGTGAAGTTTGCATTGAAATCTTGTTATAGAACTTATTAAAATTCTTCGAAAGCTATTTTCTATTTACATCTGAAATACAGTTATTTTTTATGTAGTGAATCGTGTAAGACCTGATCCATGCTGATTGGCCCAGGCTAACAAAAAACCTGTTTCTGCAATGAAATATTAATTCACTTTCAAGTGAAACACTTAAGCAGATAATTCTCAGTGAGTGAGTTCCTTTTTTTAGGTCGTGTGGCGTAATAAAAAACTTAAAATTATATTCTCGCCAGTAATGGCGTCTTTGAAACAAAATCAGCTCAGTATATGAAAACTGCAAATTATTCAGTAATAATTATGGCATGCCTTTCCCTGCACTAAGGAAAAGAAAACATAAGTTTACACATTTATAGAATTAATTATTATTATTATCATCATCATAAGAACGCTTTTTCTTACAGTATTAATAACAAAAATATGCCATTCTCATCACGAATCGTCAATGACGACCTTCTACAATCAAGAACAAAACGAAGAGTAGTTAGTTTTCTCTCTTTCTTCCTCGTTAGAGGACCGACTGTTCATTTTTATCTTTTCACAGATTATCCTTGAAATACATAGTTATCGTATTAACAGTAATTTTCATTGTTATTTTTCTGTATCATTTTACAGTATTTCACTGTAATAATCATAACACATCGTCTTTATGGCTTTTATCAATATTTTCATTTTCGGTATAAGGATTGTTTTCAATTCGTCGCACTAGTTTTGTAAATTTTCACAATAACGTCATGGGGCTGGTATGTGCCCTCCCCCCCCCCCCCCAAATGGTAGTTATTTGTCCTTAGCAAACTATAAACACTACCCACATTTTTAGTTCTAGAGACCATTTTAGAATTTTTATTATTACATTTCTCTCTTAATTAGGCATTAGTATTTTACAAGGGATAAGTTGTACAAGGTAACAAGTATTATCCCTCTAGTTACGTCGATTATCTTTCCTACTCCCGTGCTTGAATTGCTTGTAGTCTGTTACGAAGATAACAGTGTACACCGGTTAAAAAATAAATAAAGGCCCCCTATTCAGGTTCAGCCGGGAGTGGGAAAACCATGGCCTCAGACTACGCACAAAACAATCGTCTAATTTGCTTTAATACGAAGACAAATATTGTAATTTCCTCTGAATTTAGTTGTTATAACGAGTAACATATTATATGAGAAAATCCTATTATAGAAACGTTTCACATTTGCAATATAGGTAGAAAATTGTTAGGATGCCATCATAGAAATGGAAATTGTAGAAATAATAAAGTCATTTTTTATTTTTCAAGACGAAAAGTTTGTCTCTTTCGTTGGTGATGATTTGTTGCGCCAGACCGCGGCGAAATGAAGACGGCGTGCTGCTGAGGCGTTGAAACTGCAGTCGCCCAAGCACTCTGCATTGTTGTCCGTCCGCTAGCCCGCTCTCGTGTCTCGTCCGCAGCGGTACAGTCGTGTACTTGAAACAAGTCACACACGCATTAGAATTTACACTTACACACCCTACATCTCGAAAGAAGTTTTATTAGCACATTTTATATTGTGTCCCCTTTCGTGTAGTTAATGTTCGTGTATGTTTGTGAATTTATTTAGTTCGTCCAGTTCTTTTCGTCTACACGAAACTTGATTATTTAAAAGTGTAGCAATCTTTCTCCATATTGCACACAGCACAATTTAGGAAAGTGGGTACATTCCGCACACACGCACTGTGGTGGGTGTCCATGTATGTTTCTAGTACGTATTTTACCAGTCCGTGTTGACACATAACGGATGTGGTTGGTCACACCGTCACTGACGTCTATGACAACGTGCACTGATTTATATCACTGATCTAGATCCACCACATCAGATGATGCACTTCTTTTTTTCCGAAAATTGTCATATATGGTGACCACCATATTTAATACAGTTATATAACACTTCGTTTTACAGATCGCTACTGCGTGGTTTGAAACAGCAACAGTCCCTTTACAAAATACACTAGTCCGCAGACAAGAGTCTTTCACAAAATGAAACTGTAATAATTTAATAATGACAATAATCAAGTGAAGTTTGTTTATTGGCAACCCAACGTTACACATAATAAACATCCTTCGTAGTGTCTCGGATAAGCATAAGCTAAATAGTCATCTGGAAGAGCCAACGGTTCAGGTTTACAGTGCTGTTGCCCAGATTGTTTACTGATTTAGCCCTTTTTCATTTTTTGTTTTGTCATTTATTCATGGTGTGTAGGACATTAGTCAAAGTACAACAGCTACCAGTCCCTAACAAAACGGTCGCATTCGCGGTCGCGAAATATTATTTCAAATTCTTAGAAGTTCCCATGATGGGATTCTGTGTAACTTTGGAATAGTATCACGTAATTAAGATTGGTAACAAGTTCCTTCCTGTGGTGCATGCCATATTTATTCACCCAAGGTGCACTTATTAACACTTACATTCAAAATATATTTACAAAGAACATAAAATAGTAATTGCAAACAATAACCTCTTTATGTGAAATTGCAAAATTTAAAGAAAAAATTTGACCTTCATATGATCTATTTTACCTATATTTACCAGAAAAGGCTTCTAATTCCTGATGACTTTCTTTTCATTATCGGTTAACTCTAACTCCATGAAATTATTTCTTCCAGAAACAATGCTTTGACTTTGTAATCAGTGATATATACTAGTTTGTACATCTTATGCTGTCACTTGCATACATTTTCACATATACACAGTAACTGTAAAAACACAAATGACATACACAGTAAATGTAAAAAGCACAAATGTAATGCATTATAATCCTATAAACACCAATGAAATTTTTATCCTTAATTACTCTGGCCAAGTAATCCCCAGGATGTCAAACTGGTATTCTACATTTCTTATAAATGGTTTTAAATCCTTGTGAGGATAGACTCCTTTTATTTTTTATTTTTTTTTGTCTATTGCTCCCAACAGATAACTTTCATGGTGTAGTATGTCAACAATCTTAGAGCCGTGTGTACAACAGTTGCCACTTTTTGTTCACTTTTCTCAAAACTGACTTCAGGTGATGTCGTACTAGTACGAGATCACCGACATTGTATTTTTGCACAACACCAAGTTTCTTCCTATTACGGTTTTTTCTAAACATTGCCTGTCTTTGTAGTGTGGTGTGAGCTTGTGTCAACCTATCTTCCTGAGATAGTTGGTCATTAATTTTAGGCAAAGGCTGGATCCACTCACTTTCTTCTTCTTGGTCAAACATTAGTTCAGAAGGAGCTGCTCCCATGGAGTCATGAGGCAAATTGTCATAGATATCTTCAAATACATGTACATAGTTAATCCATTTGGTTTGTTGACTAGGTATATATGTTCTCATAAAACGATTTAATTCCCGAAAGATCCTCCCTATAGGATTCGCACTAGGATGGAAGAATTCCGTAAAAGTATTCTTAATTCCATGTTTATCAGTGAATTCTTTGAATTTGCTCCTCTAAGTTCTTTGGACGAGTACTTACAGGCAATATAACTTGATTTATATCCCGGGCATCCAGTACTAATCTTAAGCTGCCGTCAGCCTTCTGAACCGGATGCAAGGGGCTGTTATAAGGTGATAGTGAGGTTTCTATCACCCCCCCCCCCATTCTAACATATATTTTATTTCTTTTCGGACAGCTTCTTTCTTTGAGTGAGGAACGGAATATGTGGCGCGACAAAACGTTTTGTGCTCCTTGACCTGCATATCGTAGACGTAACGTTTTATGATGCCGGGCTTCGCCGAAAATACAGGAGCATATTGTGTTAGTGTGTTTCAGCTGCTGCTGTTGATTAGAGTTCAAATATTCTGACTCGTCAACTTTACTTTCAATTTCTCCTATGATGTCTTTTTTAATTCCTCATTAGTAACCTTACTGTATGTAGGGTGATCAAGAAACGGCACTTCTCCCTTTAAGAACATGATTAGCGGCTCCTCATAGGTTATCGTGAGACTCCCATATTCCATCCTATCACCGACCGTGTTTCTAGCAAGGTTCAGAGTTATTTGCCTTCCATCATTGACGATAGTTAGGGAAGCTCGAAGTCTACAATGGCGCACCTGTCTCGTAAAAATTCTAAACCCAGGATACATGGGACAGAGAGGTGCTTTACAACCAGGAACGAGCATTTTATGACTTCATTTCCCACGGTTACCTCCGCCTGTACCTGAAACTTTATACTTTATTTTTCCCCTTTTATCGCTCTGTGGATTCGACAATTCTGCACCGGAAGACGTAGCAATGTTTTCGCCGCAGCAGTATATCCATACAGTTCCTCACTCATAGCCGACATCGATACACCACTATCAATTATCACATACACCGTTACATTGTAAATCGTCGCCTGTATCGCGGCTTGTACACACTCTTTACTTTTGGCGAATTGCCCCTCGCGTTCCCTTGAGAGTTCGTCGCGTATATCCATGCCATGGATAGCACGGTTGTCTGTGCTCTAATTCCACCCCCACTTCACTTCCTATCGACCAAGCACGGGGGACTTAGGCTGGTCGCTGAGTGTTTAACGGCCGTGCGGAGTCTTGTTGCTCCGTCACGTGCTCTACTATATGTGCATTTTGACTTGGCGCCGGTATGAAGTTTGCGCGTTCACCGCCCAAGCTGTTCCCGACGAAGTACTCTGAACATTCATAATGTTGGCCGGCCTACTTCCCTGCGTGTGGTCATGCCTTTGATCATTTTGTGTTTTCATATTTTTCGCCTTGTAGTTATTTGCGAAGCTACCATCATTATGGCGCTTCCTAGTATAATCTTGTTTGTCGCCTTTAAAACACGGTTTATTGCCGTTTACACTTTGAGCTTGATTACCACTATTCTGTAGGCTATGAAAGTTAGTAACCTTGTTGTAATTCACATTTTTATAATTATTTCCATTATTCGGTTGCTCATTCTTCCGTGGACTTCCAAAAGCTTTACTGCAATTATTGTTGTTGGGGACACTACTCATTTCTCCTACTGTTTGTCTAGCGTCTTCCTGAATTAAAGCCAGGGAATCAGTCACTGAAATGAATGCTTCAAGGTCAATATCCGGTACACTGACTAATTTTTCCCGGACAGCAATAGGCAACTCTGCCTTTACGATTCGCAAGACGTCTCGTGTAGAGATCGGTTCAGTCTAGTACCTTGACATGCTCAGGTACCTTTCGAACATTTACGTAATGAACCTTTCTTAATGGTATACAGCTCTCGATTGTAGACCTGTTTTCTTAGCCTTTCTTGAGTACACAAGGACCAGAATTTATTAAGAAATTGCTTCTTTAATTCGTCAAAGGTATCGCACATTTCTGCAGCCTCCGTAGCCCAGAGAGCCGCATCTCATGTAATGTACGATACTACTACCGCGTCTTGTTTTCAAGCTGATCACTGGAGTAACTATTCTCGCAGCTTCACCTCACTAGAACTCGTGCTAACTTCACATTTATTTCTTGCAATGCGGAGGACACTTCCTCTCGCACTCCTTTTGAGATAACGGTCTGCACATTTTCGAGCTTACGCGCAACATTGTCCAGCGAAGCATCCATCACCTTACTCTGGCCAGCCACAGAATCAACCTGCGTTTGCACCCTGTTGACTTCTGCTTGTACGTGGCCTAATATCGCCATGTCACGCGCTTCCATGACAGCTTTGAGCTCTCCTGTCAGATTTCTGTGACGCGCTGTCTCCCTATATTCGCGCTCTTTGTCCTTTACATCCATTATAATACTACTTTTTTTAATTAAACTTTCTTCGCGCTCTTTCTCTTTTATTTCTAGTTTCCTGAGAAATTCTCACATGATGTTTTCCATTGGAACTCATTTGTGTTTGAGGTTTACTAACAGTTCCGGTTTCCGGTAAATCTGTTCTCCCGTCTTTCACAACTATATTCTCGATACGCCCATTAACTTCCCTAAAAGGGACTTGCGCATCGGGTTCCCTACTTGTGGATTGGATATCCGATTCCTCATTCATAGTATGAGCATCGTCTTGCTGTGGTACATGTTCCAATACGTGTTCCACGTTATGCTCCGTATCCTCTACGTTTTCACTTTCTAACATTACTACCTTCTTCGGTCGACCCTTAGTTAATGTTAAATTAGATGACTTCTCTTACATACAATGAAATCACGTCGGAATGCGTTAATTCCCGAGGTGCGACCACAATCACGTCGGAAACCTTTTCACATTAATCACCTGAGTACAAATGACAGCTCCGCTAGTGTACTGCCCTTTTGTACGTGATACTGCCGCCATCTGTATATGTGCTTACCACTGTCCTGCGACTTTCGTCACCTCAGTCACTACCAACACAATCACAGTATCACTTATTTCAGAACCCCACATTTGTTTCCATTGGACGCAAAAGTTTGAAATTTGGCTCAAAGGTGCCAATGACCTTCCTCTGTAATGGCGAAAAGCGTGGCACCGTGCGAAGTCGTCATTGGGCTACACGACGCTTCAATCAACAATGTGTCGACACATGCAAAAAAAATGTCACAGCTCAGAAATTGATGTAACATGTAAGATCGGTCTTTGATGTGGTCAATTTCACCACAATTCTGCCCAGCGCCACAGTGGACGCGTTACACGATGGGAAGGTCGTCACAGCCTTCTCATACCCACATGTAATCCATTCTTTTGACGCCTCTGCGACGGAGGACATAGCCGCAACGCCCGGACTTGAAGTAACGTGTGTTTTTACGAGTGTGCGGGTAAAACATTTGAGACTCGCCGGCGCTGAAAGTCGACACGAAAAGGCCTCAAGGGGTGCCATAACGAGCGTCTATGGAACTATCCTTTCCTTGATACCGACAGAGGACGACGTTCTTGACAACGGTTGACATTGCTGACACGGACGTTTCAACCCTTCCCTAAAGAAACTGTGGAGCTGCATCTTCATTAAACGGTATCGCAACCCTTCGGAGAACAGCACTACCGCAATTTTTAATCTTGTCTACATCTTGGAACCACTAGGGATTGTTCAAAACCATTCGAAGGAATTTCAACGTAATAAAGAGCACCAATGGGTGCTTACGCCTTTTCAGCCCTCCTGTTTCGCGCCTTCCTGTGGCGTGACCACAGTGGGGGGAAGAGGTGCTACATTGACACAAGAGAGAATGAAACTGCAAATGGTCCCTCTGTGCTATCCCAATACGGCAATAGTCTCAGTGGGACTTGCCCACTTTTACTGACAATATTAGAAATGTTCATGTGTAGAGACAACCTGCGTCGTAGTCATAGGCGACTGCAGGTAGACATTCGGGAACGGAGGGGTGTCAAGGGATTGTCTGTCTGCAGGTGCCAAAGACTACTGCACAGGTTGTCTCTGTAGACGTATATTTTTAAGTTCTCAACAAATGGGGGTGACTCAATAAAACGGCTTACTCAGTCAGCTCTAAAGCATGTGACCAAATGCAGTAGGGACTACCTGCAAAGAAACGTTTACTAGATTAAACCTATACCATGTGCATTTATCATATATAGCACAACAAATAGGCGCATAAACTGGAAACAAAAATGAATACCAATGGAGATGCCTAGCATGAATGGGTAACACATGTTATCTTTACGATAAAAAATATATGGAGTGATTTAATTTTATTTATACTTTTATATGTATTGGTGAGTTTCCAAGTGAGATATATCTCACTGGTTACTTTAAACGTTTATATACATTCTCTGTAGCCAGTCTTGTCAAGCTGATGACCTTCCTATGTTATATCGAGCACTGAACGAAAAGTAGTTTTCTGAAATGAAATAGAGGAGCTAAGAATATCTTGAACATAGATACCCCTCCTCTCCCAGGGTTTTAAATAAAGTGAGCATAGCAACCCTAATATAGATTCAATGACATATGTAGAGAGACAAAAAGTATACTGGTATTTTATAAGTTTGTGAGGTCTATTATTTGTGTCTTTGGCGGAGGTGATGCCCCAGATAGATGATGAGGTGGAAGAGAACAGACACAATACAGTATCACGCAGAGATGGCCTTCACGAATATCCTCTTGTACTGTGACACGTTTATCGCGAAGTACATGAAACTAAAATCAAACATACTGTCATATTGTTACCGGCAGACTGTAATTAATGAAGCCTAGAAAGACAGTAAAAAACGACAAAGAAAATGAAACTGATAAGATGACATTGTACTTGGTTTCCTTCTAAGCTGGAAATAAATACCTAGCAAAGAGGAAGAGAAACTTCGTACACTGTTTAGCAGCTAAGCAGAACTCATGTCGAAAATATATACTAATACACGCGATTTCCCTAAATTGTATAATACAAGCTATATTATACAGGCGAAGTAGGAAGTATTTACAGTGAAGAGTCGAAGAAACTGCTACACCTGCCTAATATCGTGTAGGGTCCCCGCCAGCATGCAGAAGTGTCGCAACACGCACGACGTGGCATGGACTCGACTAATATCTGAAGCAGTGCAGGAGGGAATTAACGTAATCAATCCTGCAGGGCTGTCCATAAATCCGTAAGAGTACCAGGGGTTGGAGATCTCATCTGAACAGCACGTTGCAAGGCATCCCAGAAATGCTCAATAATGTTCATGTCTGGGGAGTTTGATGGTCACCGGAAGTGTTTAAACTCAAGAGAGTTTCTGGAGCCATTCTGTAGCACTTCTGGACGTGTGGGGTGTCGCATTGTTCTGCGGGAACTGCCCAAGTACGTCGGAATGCACAATGGACATGAATGGATGCAGGTGATCAGACAGGATGCTTACGTACGTGTCACCTGTCAGAGTCGTATGTTGATGTATCAGAGGTCCCATAGCACTCCAACTGCATACTCTCTACACAATTAGAGAGTCTCAACCAGTTTTAACAGTCCCCTGTTGGCACCCGAGGTCCATAGATTAATGAGGTTGTCTCCATATCCGTACACATCCATCCGCTCGATACAATTTGAAGCGAGACTCGTCCGACCACGCAACGTCTTTCCAGTCATCAACAGTCCAATGGCGGTGTTGACGGTCCTAGGCGATGCGTAAAGATTTGTGTCGTGCACTCATCAAAGGTACAAGAGTGGGCCTTCGGCTCCGAAAGCCCATATCGATGATGTTTCGTTGAATGTTTCGCACGCTGACACTTGTCGAAGGCCCATCACTTAAATCTGCAACAGTTTGCGGAAGGGTTGCACTTCTGTCACGTTGAACAATTCTCTTCAGTCTTCGTTGGCCCCGTTCTTGCAGGATCTTCCTCCGGCCGCAGCGATGTCGGACATTTGATGTTTTACCGGATTCCTGATACTCACGGTACACTCGTGAAACGGGCGAACGCTATCTTGCAGATGCTGTGTCCCATTGCTCGTGCGCCAACTATAACACCACGTTCAAACTAACTTAAATATTGATAAAGTGCCGTTGTAGCAACAGTAACTGATCTAAAAACTGTAGCTGTTATATAGGCGTTACCGACCGCAGCGCCGTACGCTACCTGTTTACATATCCCTATACGAGTTTATATGGCGCTTCAGTGTATATATTGTACCGCACTTAGGCTTGATTGTAGATTTCGGGTCTTGTTGCTATATGTCATTATGCAGTATTACACGTTTATGTCACGTACGAACTGCGGAACCATGCATTATGGTAAGATTTTGATAATTATTCGTATGAGAGAGAAGGAACTTTCAAAAGAGAACAGTAATATCAGGATTCCTATTAGTTTCGTAAAAACTGTCGCGTTTCGTGCGTATAAGCATTACAAGATACATCATACACCTACGTGTACTATTTGAAGGATTTTGCTGAGAGATTGTTCGCTAACGCTACCAATAAAATAAGGTTCGTGCTTTTTATATACACTGACGAGTCAGAATATTATATGATCACATACTTCAACGCTTGTTGATGCACTTCTGGAATGCAATTCAGCAGTGATTCTGCGTGAAATGTATTCGACAAGTACTAGATAGGTTCCCAGAGGTTTGTGACACCAGATGCCTGAGCACACCTTACACACTTCTCGTAATTTACGGGTGGTTGGTTTGTGGGCGCAGAGCTGGCACCCAGCAGCGTTGGGTTTTATAGGATTCAGAAAAGCCGAATTTGATGGCCGAGACATCAACGTGAGTTCTCTATCATACTCCTCAAACCATTGCAGCACGATTCAGGCCTTGTGACATCGACAGTTTTTCTACTACAAGATACCATTACTGTTAAGGAAGACATCAAGTCTATGGGGTTGCAGGCGGTCCCTAATAATGTTCACTTAGTATGCAGCTGTCATGGTGCCTTCGATTGCTACCGCAGGTCCCATGGAAGCCTTACTCAATTTACCTCATAGCATAGGTCTGACCTCACCGGCCTGCACCTGTGGCGTGGTGCGTGTTTCGTGCTGCCTTTCGCTCTGGACATAATCATCGATCTGGTTTAACAACAGGCGGGAGTCTTCCGACCAGGCGACACGATTCTGTTGATCCGCGGTCCGGTCTCGATGATCCCGTGCCCACTGTAATCATAACAGACGATGTTGCTGGGTCACCATGGCAACACATAGGGGTCCTATGCTGAGAAACGCCATCTTCAACACTGCGCTGAACGGTGCCTACGCCGGCACTGTACTCTGTCGTCAGATCTGCCACAGATCGCCGCCTATCCGGTTTTAGAGAGTGGGCAAGCCTCCGAACCTAACGCTGTGTGGTGGGGCATGGACGTCCAGCTTCTTGTCGCCTATTCGTAGTTTGAGCAACCTTGAATCATTTTCCATAGATTTTCATGACAGCAGCACGCGAACAGTCCGCAGCTCATGGTCGTGCGGTAGCGTTCTCGCTTCCCGCGCCCGGGTTCCCGGGTTCGATTCCCGGCGGGTCAGGGATTTTCTCTGCCTCGTGATGACTGGGTGTTGCGTGATGTCCTTAAGTTAGTTAGGTTTAAGTAGTTGTAAGTTCTAGGGGACTGATGACCATAGATGTTAAGTCCCATAGTGCTCAGAGCCATTTGCAGTTTTTTTTTCTTTTAGCACGCGAACAGATGACCGGCTTCGCCGTTTCCGAGGTGCTCGCTTCCAGGCACTGGGCCGCAACGATCTGGCTTTTGTCAGAGTCGCTTATCGTCGCTGGAATGATTCCCCATTCGTCTCTGCTCCACTCATATACTTCTCTTACCGCGTGACGGGCCCTCAGCGCCACGAAGCAGCATACAACCAGCGGCGGATAGTGGTAGTAATGTTTTGGGTGATAACTGTACATCTTAAAAGCTCAAGGCGTTGTTTGTGGTTTAAAAATCGGTAACACTGCAGCGACGCAATACTCGATGTTTGATACATGATGGATACGCTGATTTTACAATCGTTACCGAAGAGAATGGTAATATTATCGTGCCATTCACAGTGGGAAGCAGTAAGCCTTTAAATTCCAAGCTTTCTGGCCGCTTTCAAACTGTAAATGAAATTTTCCAGGTGAATTAAGTGGGCAAATAGTCAAGAAGATTAAACGGAATGGTCTATTGCAGGTAAGGCGTGCACTTACTTTTTCCGTAACACTCATTTCTCACAATAAAGAAGCGTCAAAGCCCTTGAAACTCGTAAACCCGCCCGAGTACGTCAGATTAGAAAGTTATTTCGATTTCGCCAATATCCATAATCGGCTTATTCCAGACGTTATTTATGGAGGAAACACGGTTGTCTGGATTTCTCGCAGTAAGTTAGGAACACTTCTTAATATAAACTGTTGTAGTGAGGACATCCACTCTGTTGATTTTAGTCCGTGTTCGAATTCATGAGTAAAGATAACCTATTGAGATGAAGTTGGCTATTTTTACATAAATACACTGACGGAATAAGCTCACAAAGCTACAAAATAAATATTGTAATGGAATTTGGGGAATACTTTTTTCTAGGAAACCCAACGAAGTGGTTAACATTGCAAGAAAACACGATAATGTAAGCAGGAGACAAATCATTGAATGGAAGTGCGAGATAATTGTATCCTTTGTATATACAGGGTGTTACAAAAAGGTACGGCCAAACTTTAAGGAAACATTCCTCACACACAAAGAAAGAAAATATATTATGTGGAGATGTGTCCGGAAACGCTTACTTTCCATGTTAGAGCTCATTTTATTACTTCTCTTCAAATGACATTAATCATGGAATGGAAACACACAGCAACAGAACGTACCAGCGTGACTTCAAACACTTTGTTACAGGAAATGTTCAAAGTGTCCTCCGTTTGCGAGGATACATGCATCCATCCTCCGTCGCATGGAATCCCTGATGCGCTGATGCAGCCCTGGAGAATGGCGTATTGTATCACAGCCGTCCACAATACGAGCACGAAGAGTCTCTATATTTGGTACCGGGGTTGCGTAGACAAGAGCTTTCAAATGCCCCCATAAATGAAAGTCAAGAGGGTTGAGGTCAGGAGAGCGTGGAGGCCATGGAATTGGTCCGTCTCTACCAACCCATCGGTCACCGAATCTGTTGTTGAGAAGCGTACGAATACTTCGACTGAAATGTGCAGGAGCTCCATCGTGCATGAACCACATGTTGTGTCGCACTTGTAAAGGCACATGTTCTAGCAGCACAGCTAGCGTATCCCGTATGAAATCATGATAACGTGCTCCATTGAGCGTAGGTGGAAGAACATGGGACCCAATCAAGACATCACCAACAATGCCTGCCCAAACTTTCACAGAAAATCTGTGCTGATGACGTGATTGCACAATTGCGTGCGGATTCTCGTCAGCCCACACATGTTGATTGTGAAAATTTACAGTTTGATCACGTTGGAATGAAGCCTCATCCGTAAAGAGAACATTTGCACTGAAATGACGATTGACACATTGTTGGATGAACCATTCGCAGAAGTGTGCCCGTGGAGGCCAATCAGCTGCTGATAGTGCCTGCACACGCGGTACATGGTACGGAAACATCTGGTTCTCCAGTAGCACTCTCCATACAGTGACGCTGTCAACGTTATCTCGTACAGCAGCAACTTCTCTGACGCTGACATTAGGGTTATCGTCAACTGCATGAAGAATTGCCTCGTCCATTGCAGGTGTTCTCGTCGTTCTAGGTCTTCTTCAGTCGCGAGTCATAGGCTGGAATGTTCCGTGCTCCCTAAGACGCCGATCAATTGCTTCGAACGTCTTCCTGTAGGGACACCTTCGTTCTGGAAATCTGTCTCGATACAAACGTACCGCGCCACAGCTATTGCCCCGTGCTAATCCATACATCAAATGGGCATCTGCCAACTCCGCATTTGTAAACATTTCACTGACTGCAAAACCTCGTTCGTGATGAACACTAACCTGTTGATGCTACGTACTGATGTGCTTGATGCTAGTACTGTAGAGCAATGAGTCGCATATCAACACAAGCACCGAAGTCAACATTACCTTCCTTCAATTGGGCCAACTGGCGGTGAATCGAGGAAGTACAGTACATACTGACGAAACTAAAATGAGCTCTAACATGGAAATAAGCGTTTCCTGACACATGTCCACATAACATCTTTTCTTTGTTTGTGTGTGAGGAACGTTTCCTGAAAGTGTGTCCGTACCTTTTTGTATATATATATATATATATATATATATATATATATATATATATATATATATATATATATATATATATAGTTTCGTCGGTATGTACTGTACTTCTGACTAGTCTTCGGACACTGAGAACTGATGTTCTCAAAAACATTTACCTAAATAACAATCTACCAGATATGCACCCAATAAATAGCGGGATGAAGCTAATACAAAGGCATTTCTTTCGCGCTCAAGAGTCAATCAATATCACTAAGGCTTACTAAGGTTTCAAACTTCGGCTCCAAGGCCCAGTAACACAATTAGTCAGCGGAAATTCTTGTTAAGATTTGCACAGCAACAACGTTTCACAATCGTATGTTGCTCTCGAGACAATGTTTAATAAATATAATAAATACCCAAGTAAATTGAATTAACGCCAGAATTAATTAGCGAGGGTGAATGAAAAGCATGAACAGTGCCTGTTAGACGGAGGGGATCCGACAGTCGATCTGTTCCAGTCATTCCACCAGGAAGGAGGTATACGGCTCGTGTTGTCTGCAGAGTTCAACCATGCCCAAACGGTCGATACCGCGGTTCGACCGCGTCTGCATTGTTACTTTATGCCAGGAGGGGCTCTCAAGAAGGGAAGTGTCCAGGCGTCTCGGAGTGAACCAAAGCGATGTTTTTCCTACATAGAGAAGATACAGAGAGACAGGAACTGTCGATGAAATGCCTCGCTCAGGCCGCCTAAGAGCTACTACTGCAGTGGATCACCGCGACCTACGGATTATGGCTCGGAGGAATCCTGACAGCAACAACACCATGTTGAATAACGCTTTTCGTGCAGCCACAGGACGTCGAGTTACGACTCAAACTGTGCGCAATAGGCTGCATGATGCGTAACTTCGCTTCCGATGTCCATCTTTGCAACCACGACACCAGGAAGCGCGGTAGAGATGGGCCCAACAACATGCCGAATGGACCTCTCAGTATTGGCATCAAGTTCTCTTCACGGATTAGTGTCGCAAGTGCCTTCAGTCAGACAACCGTCGGAGACGTGTTTGGAGACAACCCGGTCAGGGTGAACGCCTTAGATACACCGTACAGCGAATGCAACAAGGTGGAGGTTCCCTGCTGTTTTGGGGTTGCACTATGTGGGGCCGACGTATGCCGCTGGTGGTAATGGAAGGCGTCGTAACGGCTGTACGATACGTGAATGCCATCCTGAGACCGATAGTGCAATCATATCGGCAGAATATTGGCGAGGCATTCGTCTTCATGGAAGACAATTCGCGCCCCCATCGTGCACATCTTGTGAATGACTTCCTTCAGGTTAACGACATCGCTCAGCTAGAGTGGCCTGCATGTTCCCCAGACATGAACCCTATCGAACATGCCTGGGATAGACTGGAAAGGGCTGTTTATGGACGACGCGACCCCCAACCACTCTGAGGGATCTACGCCGAATCGCAGTTGAGGAGTGAGACAATCTGGACCAACAGTGCCTTGAGGAACTTGTGGATAGTGTACCAGCACGAATACAGGCATGCATGAATGGAAGAGGACGTGCTGCTGGGTTTTAGAGATACTGGTTTGTACAGCAATCTGGACGACCACCTCTGATGATCTCGCTGTATGGTGGTGCAATATGCAATGTGTGGTTCTCATGAGCTTTAAAAGAGGGTGGAAATGATGTTTATGCTGATCTCTATTCCAATTTTCTGTAGAGCAATGAGTCGCATGCCAACACAAGCACCGAAGTCAGCATTACCGAGATGATGCAAAACTTTTTTTGATGTGTGTATTTCACCTGTTTCTCTAGCTCAGCAACTCCGCTTTCACGCACCTCAGTGTTTATGACATTATCTCTCCTGAACTACATCTCGTACAATGATACAATTTAGCAAGTACATTCCGTGGTGTATGTGAATACTGTCTGCAAGTTGCGTCTCGAATGCAGTTTGTGGTAAAGGAGTAATAAATTAAAACGCCGTGTCTGATCTAGCAGTTTTATTGTATAAACAGCGTAAATGTAGTAAGCGATAAATGTTTTTTTTTCCTTTCATCATTTTGTAGGGGTTGTCGGCAATGTAAAATTTCCGTAAGGGTTTGAAATTATATGTAAAGTTCCTTGCAATTCATTAAGTGCTCTTATTCTCAGATACTGATGACTGAAGTCTGGATATTCGCACGTCGTGGGTTACACTTCTTTTTCACCCCGTCCTCGTCCTTTTCATAGTTAAGCTTTTTTCAGCAATTGATATGGATACCAAGTTTGGCTGAAGTAGGTCCAGTAGGTTACAAACCTACACACACACATTTTTTAATAATCTGTATGGATTAGGGCATTCATTATTACAGTGTTTTCTGTACTCTAACAGTTGCTACATTACGAACGCGTTCTTGGGTCAAGCTCTGCCTTTTTAAAACAAGTCAGCTTCTCGAAAACAATTTCTTGATATATTAATTGTGTCCTTTTATAGATGATTCTGTTGTTTATCATATACGCCGTATAGCTGTAATTGCGGCCATTTCATTTTTTGAAGAGAGATATACGAATTTCCTTCACGTCAAAGAAAAACGATTGTGCTTGCGTGCATCGTGTGCCTGCAAAATGTGTTGCTAGCCAACAGAGATTCTGTCAATTCCGATGGCGTCGAAGCGTACGCACGGCGCGTGAGGCTGTTGTTCGCTTCACGTGTCGCTGGCCTGCCAGTCTGGGCGCCGGAAGTGAGGACAGGCGGCGTCGCCCAGGCGGCGCTGGCGTCGGGCAGGTCCTGTCTATGTCTGTGTCTGCAGCGCTATCTCGGTGGCGGCCGGCGCCACGGACAGACAGGCGGAGGCAGCGGCGCCGATACGCCACTCGGATGCGACGGCGGCGGCAGCGGCGGCAGCAGCAGCCGCCTCCCGCACCCGGACGCTAACCCCACCTCCCGCGCCCCACACCTCAACCCTTCCGCTGCTGTTCATTCGGGCCGAGGCAACACAGCCCGCACCAGAGCTCCGCTCGCAGATACGGCCCACCCCTGCCCACCTGCGGTAGCCGAGCTTCGGTGACACACGGGCAGCTCTCGCCTGCTTTGTTTTGAGCGCCGAATACAGATGTAAATCTCCGCACTGCTCGATCCCATTGTTTTCCATGCTCGCTGTTTTTCTGGCAAACAATGTACTGCGCGATATACGGCGTATCAACGTAAGCTACTTCTACATCAACGAGTACAGCAATGAAAACATGGATTCTCATCCTGTCTATCTTGAATTATATATCCTGTGAATAGCTATCGTATAGCTGTGATTAGCAACACGATACTTTCTGCAGTGGTGTTATTTCAGGTGCATTTGAGCAGTACCCGGGCCTCCACCTCAGGAGAGTTAAAGCAGTAATACATGTAGAAGTAGAATGCCTTCACTAATACAAAGGCGAGATAAAAGGGTAGCAGCGGTAAACCGCTTCTCGGTAATGGTAAACAATTGTGAAATGAAATTTTTTGCGGATAACATTAGGCTTTTGGAACGTCTCTGAACATTCAATCACTCATTTGGTGCCGTAAATTCAAATTCAGGAATGAGCTAACCAGTGCTCAGTTCAGATATACTTACGTATTTTGCATGATGAAAACTAAAATTTTCTCTTTGTAGAAGGCACTACTTGGTTACAATATAGGATATCTGATCTTTCAATAGTACTTCTAATGCTGTCACCTCTAAATATACGAAATATTATCAAGATATCAAAACGCCTTCCCAAACCTCACCTTTACAGTGAACAGAGTCAGGTCAATTTTCTTCAGCTTAAGTAAACAAACGCTGTTTCTTGCCTTGTTTCACAAATTTTGTAATTGTTACTGCACAACGTAGGTTTCGGGTTATAAGGTCACTTTAAAGTGATTGTGCAATAACAATAATAAAATTTGTGAAACAAGACAAAAAACAGTGCTTATTTCGTTAATTTACGGTGTTTCACCAAGAGCCCACAGTTTATTCAGCTAAAATGATTTCTTCAACTTCTTAAACAACTGAAGAACACAGGGGACCTATTAGAAATTGTGTGTCACATCCAACATGAAAGTTGAAAATAATTATTTTGACTTATCTTGTTTCTATAATTTCGTTATATTGACGTCATAGTGTCATCACAGCAGTCCTGGGGTATGTAATATAATTGATTATGGCAGAAATATATTGTTTCCATCTAATGTTGAGTAATAACATAAGTAATAAGAATCACAGATGTTCATATTCACTGCTAACAAATTTATTCCACTTTTTCCATACGGCTGTGCTTCAGATATACAATTACACTCACGCAACATGTACGTAATCAAAAACTAACTTTCAAATCTTTCTTCTGCCATATTCATACAATAACTTGCAACAAGTAGGCAAGAAGGACAAAGACAAAGCATACACCAAAGAACATCTATTACATAACAAATAAAATATATCGATAATCCTTTCAGAAGTTATTTTGTGTACATAAGTAAACAAAACTGTTTTATTTTTGCCATTAACTATAGGAAAACTTATCTGTATCACAAACTGAATTTATGGTCTGTACTGGGTTGTCCAATGCGAACTGAAAGATGAGCCACTGACTAGTTTAGTTACATACACTAGTTGATACGATTTGTCTCGTTATCCTCGGACCCCCAAAACTCAATGTAATTGGATAAGTTTGTTTAAAATGCGTTTTGTGATATTGAATTTGTAATTCATAGTAATGGAAATCTGTTGTAAGATCTTATGGGACCAAACTGCTGAGGTCATCGGTTCCTAAGCTTACACACTACTTAATCTAACTTACATTAACTTACGCCCGAGGGAGGACTCGAACATCCGACGGGGGGAGCCGCGCGACCCGGGACAAGACGTCCAGACCGCGGGGCTAATTCATAGTCATAACCCTCCATCACCCCTCATCTTTCACAAAATACCGGGACATGAATCATTAAAATCTGTTTTACCTGTTATCTTTCTTTCTCCTTTAGTTCTAATACTTCATTATGTTTAATCTTAACCTCATTTTCGCATTGATTTTCAACTTCTTCCTCAACATTTCTACTCTACGCATTACTAACAGTGGTTTCCATCCTTCTTTCGACTTTTATATTCCAACTGTTAACTTATTTTATCGGATCTCTCTTTAGCTGTCCTTTGTTTTAACCATACCCAAACTGATTTACCATTTACACTTATTCGCATCATTTCCCTTCGTAAACCAGTAACACACAATGACTCATCATCCAGTACATACCTAGAACACAGTTTAATTGATATTGGCCCCTAATAACACTGACTGTTGGTCACGATTATTGAACTAGCCAAAGTATGCATTAAAAAGGAAAAAGAAACTCTTAGTAGAAGTTCACATAACTGTGCACAAACTCAAAGTGAAACTTTAGAAAGTAACTGTAGTGCATAGAATGACCACGTATTATCGTTCGATAGTACTGGAGAAAAATCGACGATGGCGTTGAGTACCAGGTGAATATTGGGAATTCGTGTGAAGTTAGTGCAGCCTGAATTACCAAATTCTTTATTTCCAACAAACCGTATTCTTTTAGAGTTTGTTGTTGCTGTTTTTGTTGTTGTTGAAGGTGATGATGACGACGTTGTGGTGTTCAGTTTGAAGGCTTTTCCGATTCAACTTTCCACGATAGCCTTTCCTACTTTCCTACGGCAACATTTGCATAACTACTGGCCCTACCTTCACTTCAACCTGCTTAGGGTAGTCAAATCTTGCTCTCCCTTCAGCACTTATAATCCCCACACTTCTTTCCATGCCGGCCGGAGTGGCCGAGCGGTTCTAGGCGCTTCAGTCTGGAACCGCGCGACCGCTACGGTCGCAGGTTCGAATCCTGCTTCGGGCATGGATGTGTGTGATGTCCTTAGGTTAGTTAGGTTTAAGTAGTTCTAAGTTCTAGGGGACTGATGACCTCAGATGTTAAGTCCCATAGTGCTCAGAGCCATTTGAACCATTTGAACCTTCTTGCCATTACCAAATCGACTATTCCTTGACGCTTCACTATGAATCCTGTGAATCGATCCCTTCTTCTGGTTAAATTGTGCCATGTATTTTTTTCGTCCTAATCAGTAAACCAGTCGACCCATCCGATCATCAGCATTCTGCTGTAGCACCACATTTCTAAGCTTTCTGAACTGTTTATCGTCCACGTTGCACTTCCATAGAAAGCTACACTCCAGCCACTTCCCGAAATAAATCCTAAGAGTTAAATTTACGCCAGGTGTCAACAAATAAGTCTTATTGAGAAATTCGTTCTTGCTATTCCCCGTCTGCGATTTATGTACTCTGTACTTCCGCCATCTTCTGTTGGGCTGATTCCCAAATTATTTAGTACTTTTAGTGTCTCATTCCCGAACCTGATTCTTCGACTACGTTCCATTACCCCTGTTTTGCTTTTGTTGATGTTCGTTTTCTAATATCTTTTCGATACTTACCCATTCCGCTCAACTTCTCTGCCAAACCCTTCGCCTTCTCTTTTTCTGAAGACAGGATGGCACCTATTTTTGAAGTGAATTTCTTCACAACTTCATGGCTTAAATCTGTTACATGTATGTTACTGTACTCGGAAGACTAAGGACCGGTTTCTCGACAACATTCGATAAAACACACAAAAATTTCCGCGAAATGGAACTGGTATGCAGAACGTGGTTTTACAAATGTATACGATAGATATCATGCCTCTCCGACCTGCGACTAATTATCGAGGCGATTTAAGTATTGATGAGCTAAAAAACCATGTAAACGGGTATTGAAATCACGTCTCGTGGGACGGAAAACTTGCGAAACGCATGGAATTCTTTGTTTGCGCATTTACGCTGCTTACATGGGTGCCAATACTTACAACAGCGTAGTAATTCGTATTTTGGCATTTTTGAGTTCTTGCACGAATACAGGATTATTCATAAGTATTACGGTCGTTTAATTCATAATGCCCCACAATTTTTCTCTCACAATATATTTATTCTTCAGAGTTAGAACATGAGTTAAAACTTCTTTTACATGTACACAATATCTATCGCGTTCTACGGCATTGTGTGATAATATGTATTCCCTGTTGGTAAAATCCGTTATCCTGTGCCCGTAAACATGATTTCACTGCGTGAATTACGATATCGTCATCTTACAACGTATTCCACGCGGAGAATCCGTAAGTGACCAAAACACTCGAAATTTCGACGGCGCCACGTCAGCGTTGCAGGGTGAATCACTCAGTGATGTCCAACCCACTTTGGCAGTGCTTTCCCACGTTCTAAGGCTTGTGTGTTGGCGCTCATTATCGTCTTGGTGGAAGATTTTTTTTTTTTTTTTTTTTCAGGCGGACACGTCAGAAACGGTTGTAGAGCTTTGTCACAGTCTTCACGTATGCCTATCATGTGCACTAAATGACACCATCACTATCCTAAGAGACCGTCATCGTAACTTTACCAGCAGAGGGATGCCTCAAATCTAGTAACTGCGAGTTGTGTCACTCCAGTGCTTTCCTTTCTATTCCCGGTTAAAAGTGGTACACCCAGGTTTTGTGGCAGGAAGGCCACACAACTGGCCAAATGTTGCTCCCACTGCCCAGATGAAATGATTTTTCTTGCAATGTTGTGGTACGTTGTGACTATTCGTGAAACATATTTTGAGCCTATATTTGAATATCAAAGAGTCTCGGTCATTGCACATGCACTTCACATACCCATGGATTGCTGTAGAACTAGCTGTCGAGTTTTACTGCTCCGGTGTGCACGGATGATAAGCCTGCGATTCACCATGTCGCTACAAGGTAGCTGTGACGGGACGTCCGGAACGTGTCCAGTCGTGGAGTTCGGTTTCTGCACTTCCTGACGTTTCAAATCTCGTGACCCATTGCCCAAAAGTACTATTATTAGCTGCGTAAATACCATACACTGAACACAATCGTTTATGAATCTTGTCACAGTTTCCTTTCCGCAACCAATAATTCAGTTATAACACGTTGTTGGTAACGAGTGTCTTACATAGATGCCAATTTGATGGTTCACTATGACTCAGCTATCTGTCAGAGAAACTTCGCAAATGTGCAGCAAAAACATCAGATTTAAAGCACCTAAAACTACATACAGAAAAATGATATACGTCAGTAAACAAAGCATTTCCGTAAGCTCAGATTTGTAACACGCGCCATGGCGTTGTTGTAGACGACAAAACTAGGGGGGTAAGCGTGTCATAACATGTAGACAAATCATTCGCTCCATGTTGTGTTATCGAATTAGTTCTCGCCTATAGATGGGCAAACAAGTGAACAGATTTCGCCTTGATAGGCAACATCTACTTAATGAATTGCTCGTACTGTGTGCGTACTGAGCAAACAGTAGTGTGGGTTAAAAGCTTGGACAGATGCTCTACCAACTTATGTGTGTCTCTTTTCTGAATATCTTAAGTATTATCACAGTCGTCTTCTGAAATCGCGGAGATATTTATGAACAATCGTCTGTAATGTCTAAGTCTGTGGCGTGTAACTATTGTTGAATAGTTAACACAATGGTAACTCTGTCAACATGATAGTTCTTTAGCATTGTCATCTTGTAATTTTGTTTGTAGTGAACACGTATTAGTGTACTAGTAGCGAACCAACCCATCTTCTATGGTCGAATGACTTTTCTAGTATAGCGTTAATAAGTTATAGGCAAAAACCTTCCGCATGAATCAGTTAGTGAACGTCGTATCAACAATCCTACAGTATTTCCTGATATTAGCCTTCACACAGAAAATTGAGGAAGTGGACTTCAATTGTAACCAATTTGTATGACGTACACTGATCAGCCGTAACTTTGGATGCTGCCTTGTGGCGTTGCGCGGGAGACGGACAGGGATCACCCTAGAGAAGATATGGGCTGCAAATAGGGAGATTCATTGAGATAATATACTTCTACAAAAGGCAGATCATTATTACGCAGCGTTTGTGAACGAAAATTTCTAAAACGGCGAAGATGGTCCAATGTTCACGTGCTGCTGTCTTGAGAATCTGCGGAAAGAGGTAGAAGGACAGTGAACCTTCCACTATACGACTCTTCACAGAAAGCGTGGTTCAGAGGTTTGTCTGTTCTGTAAAGTGGACAGGTGGTGATCTGCGGCAACTCTGTCGAAAGAGCACAGTGTTGGTGCACGCAGCAAGTGTTTCGGAGCACGCTTTTGAACATGGAGCTCCCAGCACACCATAGTTAGGTGTTCACTTGATGACCCAACGACATCGTCGGTTACGACTGCAGTGGGCACTGGACCATTAGGATTCGACCGTCGATCAATGGACACGTGTCGGCTCTTCGGGTGAATTACATTTTTGCTACAATAGGTCGAAGGTCGTCCTCACAAACGGCGTCATCGAAATGAACGGCGGCTCGAAACGTGCAGCGCGGCACGAACGCAGGCTGGTGAGAGAAGTATTATGCTAGGCGAGGCATTGCCCTGAACTCGCTTGGGACCTGTGGTAGTAATCGAAGACATGCTGAGAGCTGCGAACCACCTGCATCCCTTCATCCTTGATGTCTTTCCCGACGGCGATGTCATCTTTCAGCAGTATAACTGTCCGTGTCGTGGCGCCAGAACCGTGCAACAGTGGTTTGAGGAGCACTCTAATAAACTCACGCTGACCTTTCGGCGACCAAATTCACCTGATGTGAATCCCATAGAACCTATCTGTGTCGCTATCGGGCGTCATCACCGCGTACGCAATCAGAAGATCGTGATTTACGCGAGTTACCTGAGCTGTGCGTAGGCATCTAATACCACACACCTCTAGAACCTGCCAACAAACTGTCGGATCCCTGATCAGCAGAATCAGTGATATATTTCGTTCCAAAGACGGACAAACAAGCTGTTAATTAGATGGTCATAATGTTCTGTCTCGTCAGTGTATTTATGAATTATATACACAAACGTTCCTCGTGAATCAGTGAATGAGTGAAAACGGTATCTAAATCCTTACAGTGGTTCCAGAGGTTAGATTCACGTACAGACAAAAAAGCGTGACATGGGAATTTAACTTATGATACGCAGTGATACAGTATCGTGGACTTTTCTTTGGCTGTATTTCAGATGAACAATTTCTCCACATCATTTTCATACAAATTAAACTACTTAAGAAGCGCATGCCACGAAAGTTCTCAGGAGAAACGACTTTATTAACAGACACCATCATAGTTCCACCAATTAATATTTGTAAATAATATACAGAAACTTTCTTTTTGAATAGTCTATCTATTACTGTAAACCATATCACAATCTTTACCACGTGTCCTGAGATTAGACTTCACTGCAGAGAGAAAAACATAACGGGGTGCGGCGCCGCGGTTACTTTTCCTCCTTTTACCTGCACCTACCTGTGAACTCATCGCAGCAGATCGCCGACAGGAAAGCCGAGCAGAAACCTACCGTACTGCAACTCTCACCAGGCTGCATACAACGTAAACTATTCTAAAAATCGGGAAAAGGTCTTAATTCTGAATGAAAGGTGGAAATAATGGCAAAACTTCGGTACATCCTGAAGTTGAGAATTACACGTTCACTGCCAAGCCCGTACTAATCCTAACACAGTCATCCTCAAATTCTTTCATTCACGTTGGCAAGTTTATGGTAACGTATTTCCAGAAATCCGAACAGCTACTAAACACGGATTGTTTATAAATGAAAACGCTCGTCATACTATTAAGTCTATAGGTGTCTAATGCACTCAAGTTCTTAGTCACCAATCTACTCAATATGCCATGAGGAATTACTATCTTTTCTCGTACACAAAATTACTTTAAAAAATCTATACTTTCTAAAACACACACCGGGATAAATGTGCCTTCACTTTAAAGCATTTTTGAGGCATGTATGACTTCTAAAACCGGCAAATTACAACTTCCTTCGGAGCTCATACTACACACGACCGTACCATTGAAAGGCTGGGCTCCGAAAACTGCTATAAGCATTTTCTGTCTCCAAGAAAAAAAGACGGTGAAGAACAGCTCGGTGACTTCCTAATACACTTGAACAGCCTCCATGCCAACATAAAATTTACCATGGAAGTAGAAAAGGACAAAAAACTGCCATTTCTAGATGTGCTGGTCACAAGGGATGGTGAAAACCTGGGACACAGCGTGCATCAAAAACCGACACCACCACCCGAGCCACAAAAGTGGCATGATTAATACGCTCGTAACGAGAGCAGGACGAATATGTGAGCCGCAGCACCTCAGACGCGAAATGCAACACCTGGAAAGTGTTCTGAGGAGCAATGGGTATTCCACAGGAGATATTAGAAGTATATCAGAGCCAAACACTCTGCGAAGGAAGGAATCAGAAAAAGAAATGTCGGGTACGGCCTTTCTGCCATACATTCCCAGACTGACGGACAGAATCGGCCGTATATTTCGCAAACACGGCGTAAGGACGATTTTCAAACCGACAAGGAGGATCAAAGAGCGCCTTAGATCGGTGAAGGAGAAAAGAGATCCACTTGCAATGTCGGGAATATACCGTATACCATGCACATGCGGAAAAGTTTATGTCGGAATGACTGAACGATCAATCAACACCAGGATCAAAGAACATAAGCGACATTGCAGGTTGGGGCAGGTGGAGAAATCGGCCGTGGCAGAGCACGCACTGAGTGAGACCGATCCCGTAATAAAATTCGCCGACACGGAAGTTCTGGCTGTAGAGAAGCACTATCACACGCGCCTGTTCAGAGAAGCTGTAGAAATACAAAAACACGTGCACAGTTTCAACAAGAAAGAGGAAAGCCTTAAGGTAAACGGATCCTGGCTTTCCGTACTGCAGCGAACGACCGTCGCAGGTGGCAAGAGAAGAACCGCACCGCAAATGACCGAGGAGAAGCCCTCGGACGTGGGCACGCCAGGTACGTATAGTCGGCGGCCGCGAGCTCGGCTCCAGTTCACCACCGGCAATGGAGGGTGAAGCTTTGACAATGCCAGCCACTCGTGCTGGCGAAACGTCAGTAAAATCATTAGATGAACGTCGGCCGAAGAACCCGAGACAGAAGCCAATAGGCAGTTCGTTATTGAAAATGACTTACTTATGGAGTGCAACCTACTGATCATAACTGTAATTGAAGGACTGTGGTACTCATTGCGGCTTACCGTGTAATTACATACATCACAAGAGCCAAAGAAACTGGTGCACCTGCCTAGTATGTGTAGGGCCCCGCGTGCACGCATAAGTGCCTCAACACGACGTGTCATGGACTCGAATGATGTCTGAAGTAGTGCGGGAGGGAAATGACACCTTTAACCGTGCTGTCCATAAATCTATAAGAGTACTAGGAGGTGGAGGTCTCTTATGAACAGCACGTTGCAAGGCATCTCAGATATGCTCAATAATGTTCAGTTCTGGGGAGTCTGGTGGCCAGCTGAAGTGTTGGGACTCAGAAGCGTGTTGCTGGAGCTATTCTGTAGCAATGATGAAAGTGTGAGGTGTAGCATTGTCCTGCTGGAATCGCCCAAGTCCATCGGAATGCACAATGGATATCAATGGATGCAGGTGATCAAACAGGAGGCTTTCGGATGTGTCACCTGTCGGAGTCGTATGTAGACGTTTCATCGCCCATATCAGTCTAACTGCACACGCCTCATACCATTACAGAGCCTCCACCGGCTTGAACAATCCACGGATTCATGGGGTGGTCTCCATACCCGTAACGTCCATCCGCTCGATACAATTCGAACGAGACTCGTTCAACCCGGCTACATGTTTCCAGTCATCAACGGTCCAATGTCGGTGTTGACGGGTCCTGGCGAGGCGTAAAGCTTTGAGTCGTGAAGTCATCAAGGGTACACGAGTGGGCCTTCGGCTCCGAAAGCCCATATCGTTGATTTGTCGTTAAATGGTTCGCACGCTGACACTTGATAGCCGAGCATTGAAATCTGCAGAATTTGCGGAGGAGTTGCACTTCCGTCACGTTGAATGACTCTCTTTAGTCCCATTCTTGTGCTACAGTCGCAGGTTTGAATCCTGCCTCGGGCATGGATGTGTGTGATGTCCTTAGGTTAGTTAGGTTTAAGTAGTTCTAAGCTCTAGGGGACTGATGACCACAGATGTTAAGTCCCATAGTGCTCAGAGCCAGAGCCATTCTCATTCTTGCAGGATCTTTTTCCGGCCACAGCGATGTCGGAGATTAGATGTTTTACCGCATTCCTGATATTCGCGGTTGTTGTTGTCGTTGTGGTATTCTGTCCAGAGACTGGTTTGATGCAGCTCTCAATGCTAATCTATCCTGTGCAAGCGTCTTCATCTCCGAATAACTACTGCAACCTACATCCTTTTGACTGCTTAGCGTATTCATCTCGTGGTCTCCCTCTACAATTTTTACCATCCACACTTTCCTCCAGTACTGGACTGCTGGTCCCTTGGTACCTCAGAACGTCTCGTACCATCCGATCCCTTCTTGTAGTCAAGTGTGCCACAAATTCCTCTTCTCCCCAATTTTATTCAGTACCTCCTTATTAACTATGTGATCTACCCATCAAATCTCCAGCATTCGTCTGTAGCACCACATTTCGAACGCTTCTATTCTCTTCGTGTCTAAACTGCTTATCGTTCATGTTTCACTTCCACACGTAAGTACACTCCATACAAATTCTTTCAGGAAAGACTTCCTGACAAATCTATACTCGATGTTAACAAATTTCTCTTCTTCAGGAACGCCTTCCTTGCCATAACCAGTCTCCATTTTATATCCTCTCTACCTCGAACATCATCAGTTATTTTGCTCCACAAATAGCAAAACTCGTTTACTACTTTAATTGTCTCATTTCCTAATCTAATACCGTCAGAATGAGCTGATTTAATTCGATTACATTCCATTATTATCGCTCAAGGTACACTCGTGAATTGCTCTTATGGGAAAATCCCCATTTTATCGCTACCTCGGAGATGCTGTGTCCCAACGCTCGTGCGCCGACTATAACGCCGTGTTCAAACTCACTTAAATCTTGATAACCTGTCATTGTAGCAGCAAGAAACCTATCTAACAACTGCGCTGGACACTTGATGTCTTAGATGTTGCCGACCGCAGCACCGTATTATGCTTGTTTAAATATCTCTGTGTTTGAATACGCATGCCTATACCAGTTTCTTTGGCGCTTCTGTGTCCTATCAGTTGACAGGTTTCTGTAACTAATTATATATAATTATATATAAGAGAGGAATTGATTTTATATCAGGAACTGATAACAAAGCGCTGAATTAGAGCAGGCCAGTCATGGGAAAACACAGAGGGAAGAAGACACAAAACCAACAGGTGGAACTGTATGAGCAAAAATTGACACGTGGTTCGCTGCGCGTTCCATCTGTTAGTTTTGTATCCGCTGTTGCTGAAGGTGGATAAAATACTAAACTGAATTAATTGCGATTCTTGTCTAATTTAATAGATAACGAATTCCTTCAAAAAAATGTTCCAATGTGTGTGAAATCTTAGGGGACTTAACTGCTAAGGTCATCAGTCCCTAAGCTTACACACTACTTAACCTAAATTATCCTAAGGACAAACACACACACCCATGCCCGTGGGAGGACTCGAACGTCCGCCGGGACCAGCCGTGCAGTCCATGACTGCAGCGCCTTAGACCGCTCGGCTTAAAGAGTTTATATATAAAACATACATATTCGAGGAACCTCTTCACACACCATTCTTCTATTGCGACTCACTGTATTTCGTTCTGTGGAATTCAAACGTACATGTTTTGTAATGGAAGTCATCAAACCTATTGAAACCTTATAGTCAAGGGAAGGCAGGATTCGGCTACGATTGTGGACGGGGCCGTAATCAGTTACTATTGGTTACCTTTTACAGTTACACACATTTATTTTTAAAACAGTAATTCCAGACTCAACAATAAGTAAAAACATACCACACGTTATTAATGAAGGAATAAACAACTGTGTAAATAATTGTGTTTTCAGTGCGTTACAATTTAGCAGATCACCATAAAATACACATACAGATAATGCTTGAAAAAAAACAAGCCACTGTGATCACGGCTAAAGGCCTTACACGCCAAGAAAGACACTACATTAATAATGTTTAAGACCTCGCTCCAATTACAACCTACAGGTGTTGAAATATTAAAAGGTAAGTAGCCACAAACACAGCAGAAAGTATCAGACGCCAGGAATGGCAGTAAATAAGGTTTTAAGGTTTAATTCTAAAATACAAATTTCGAGTTATTTTTTTAAGCAAGTGACCACATTCATGGTTGAATGCCTTACACGCCAGGAACGGCAATTATATTAAAAATTTAGAAGCCTGCTGTATAACAGCAAATAAAAGCAAAGTTTAATTAAAAAACAGGGAACTGACCACCTAACCGGTGAACTAAGATGATTGTAACATTGTAAAACAACCCTTACACTGCTAGATTTATTCCAGAAGGCGACCGGAGCTATTAACTAAACATACATAACCTTTAATGTAGGCGTTACAAGATATGGTAATAAATAATACAATAATAAAACACAAGGACCAGCCACAGACGGTGCTCCAGGAATCGTCCTCTGAGAAGGTCCAGCAACAAACTCTTTCGCGAGCGATGAGATAGGCAGCCAAGAGTTGCATTCACTTAACAAGATGGTAACTCAGACTAGTGGCAGTCTAACGAATGACTAATGATAATCTTGCTGAAGTTACCTGACGTCCAAGAAACCAAATGTAAGAATGGAACAACACGCCAAAGCCGGAACTGGTGGACTTCACTACGCCCCCAGAATACTGTGCTTAGAGCGCCCGGAACGAGAAAGGAATCACTACCACCAGAGCAGAAGAATCACAAACGGCCTACAATCAAGAAAGCTCTCAAAACGACACCCCTTACCGGACAGCAGCAACACGGTGAGGAAACGTACACTGCGTTATATACAATAACCCAGGTCAGGTAACTGGGGCGTTAGCGGCCACCAGGCAGGAAAAATACCGCTGGTTGAACTTAACAAATTGCAACAAGCTGAATGCAGTAAATAGTAATAAGAAGTCGAAGAAAGCTAATCAGATCGGCTTTCCCCAAGCACTCCACTCACTGCTCTTTGCCTCGGCGACACTAGGAGCAGCAACATGAACCCAAGTCACTGGAGAATTGCGAGATGTCACAATGGTGGAGGTTTCTCTACTTGAATTGAAATGCCCTCATCTTAAAACCTGCAGGATCTGGTTTACGACGAGATCGTGCACACTCTTGACCACAGCCCTTCCATCCGGCAGTCCATGTGCGCCACCAGCAGTCCACGCGTGTTCGCGCACTGTGCGGACCTGGCTCCTCCTGAGTCGCCAACCGAACTGCCACACTCACACGACACAGAAAAACAACGACGTCGCCCTAAAGATAGGGCAACAGTTACTACATATCGATAACCGCCGCTACTGCCACCAGCCGACAAGCAACGCTTGCGAAACGAGTGGCGCCAGTCAAGACGAGGAGAAGACAAACAACTGCAACCATGCCAACTAAAGGATACGGTCTGGCCTCTAACAGAGGCTGGAAACCTACAAACAGCACCAACGCGAGCCGCAGCACGGCTCACCTATGTTCAGGACACTGCAGATTAAAATGTCCTGTGGTGCCTCTCCTACTCCCAGTCGGTCGGTTTGATATATCGCCCCCCTTAAAAAAGCTCACAATTAATATTGGACAGGATTATTTGTGATCAGGAGGATAAGAACTCTTCAGAAAATGTGCACTATTTATTGCCTATTAGCTAATAACTTTCTCTTTTGTGTGACACAAAATTAAACACAGGAGACATACAATCAGTACAGACAAAAGACATAAAACCAGTACAGACAAAATACAAGCAAGACAGTACACATTCCTTCAATGTTTGGGTCCCAGCATTTTTTCTCTCTAATCTTGTTAGAGTTCTACACGGCGTGTATTCCTTTCTGCGAAAGAATCTCTTATCAAAGTTCGTCAAAAATTTTGCTACATAAAAAACCAACATATCGTTGTCTAATACTGAAAAAGCCGTTAAATGAATAGTACGCAAGACGGGTGTGGCCTCTCGATTCGATTACATCTATTTTTTCACTCGAGATAAAACGATATAAGCCTTTCTAATATTGCAGCAACTGTAACATACGTCAAATAAGCGCGACTGTTTTGGCACACGTGGTCATTTATATCCACCTCATGTACACAAATCACAAGACAGAATATAGTTCACGATGTACCAATATCTCGCGATCGATAAGTATTAGTAGTAGTAGTAGTGGTACGAAATTTTTATATAAATTTGGAATCGTCATATTCTTCAATACAATTTGTATGATGTCCCTATTTCTTCTCCTCCCTTGTTGTAACAAACAATGTTATCATCACTAATTTTGTAACTATTCCTGACAATGTCAACACTTATTCTCTGGTTAACTTCATTAACCCTGACAGAATCACCGGTTCATTTATCCCGCCTTTATTCTCCGATTAGGCGTTATTACGTGTTCAAACAGCGCGTTTTCCGCACTATTTCGGGAATAGAACTTAAGCGGCTTCTAACTGGGGACAGTGCAAATGGCCGTTAGTGATGTAGCGATCTGGCTAAAATTTTCTGTCAAACTTTTATTTTCTTGGATACACCGAGAAGATAATATGTGATCTTTCTTATCTGTTATTCCTTTCAGTCGTTTATTTCCACTCTGGTAGTCTGCATCTATTGATTTCGCTAATGATTATAATAACGATTATTATTCGTACACCAAATCAACCACATAAACAAATATTCGCCTCAGCTCATACAGCCCCGTCCGCTTTTGTCTGCAGCAAAGTTTTTGGTTTCTAGTTGCGACAGGGATTCCCCTGGCAGGGACATCACGTACACTATGCACGCATTCAACAATCAGCTTATGATTCGTTCAGAAATCCATTTAGAATGTGTTCAAAAATCTTCAAAACCCAACAGGGATGCGTTTCAAAATCATATGAATAATCGATAGACTAACATGCGCTCCGTGAAACAAGGTTTTTTTTCTTAAAGAATATTAATTTGGCGGCCCTTGAAATTGCCGCCTGGGGCAGATACCCCCGTTTACCCCCCCCCCCTCCCCTTAGCCTAGATCCGGGCATGCCTGGTGTCATGGAGTGGGGAACCTTTGCCTATGAGCGAGGTGTGTGAGAAAAGTAAAGCGACTGACAACGCTGCGAGCATTCTGAACACTGTGTTGCTCCACTTGTATAGACCGGTGTGTTCAAGCCTTCCAGATGTTCATCGCAGCTTCAGCTACGCACAGCCCTCACTCTTTTTTTGAGAGCGCTATCAGCGAAGTTGTGTTTTTGTTATGTGTGACAAAAATCGAACAGCAGAATTTAGAACAACGTTACGCCACCAACTTTTGTGTCAAACTTGGGGAATCCGTGATTGTGACCTTTGAAAAGTTGAAACAGATATGGGGGGAAACATTTGTTATCAAGAATACGAGTTTTTCGCTGGTACAAATCATTTTTAGGCAGCCTAGGACACGTTGTAGATGAGCCCCGTAAAGGGATGCCCTCAACTTCAAAAAGCGACGGGAACGTCCAGCGTCCAACGACTGTGACCGAGGGGTTAAAGGCTCTACCAAACGAAACCTTACAGCACTGTCACAAAGCTGCTGGGTACAACGGCCCCACCGGTGTATAGCTGCCGAAGGTATTGATACATCATGGGCAACCAGCGTCCACGTGTGTCACCTCTCATGTGACTATCGTGGTGGCATTATATAATAAGACATTGCTCGTCCACATAAGGTACATGCCCCAGTGAGTTATCTGTGTCATATTGAGGCAAACAAGAGAACCAGTCCTGTTCCCAACAAGTCATGTGCGAGACCATCTTCAACATCACCTCCGTTCAGTGACAGTATCCAGAATATCAAGAATCAACTACAGCAGTTATGAGGCCGCTTGCAGTAAGAGAGGATACAACTACTTTATGACGCCCATCCCGTGTGAACACTGCACGCATCGATTGTTTTAGACTAGAGGGTGTACAGTGTCATATATTTGACTACAGTGTGTAATATCTGAAATAACATCATGTACCCTCTCAAACAGTGAAGTTGCATTTTGTTTTCTCCTTCCCTTATGGGTGCATCACTGTTTTGGCCAGGCAGAGTGAGACGTGTTGCGGTTCGCGTTGGTGCCTTTGATAGGTTGGCATCGTGTAATAGGGGTAGTGGCTCTCGCTTTCTTCTTGTGTTTACTGGCATCACTATGTTTGCTAGTATTGTCTGTCCGCGAGTGGCAGCAGCAGAGGTTATCGATACCTAGTACCGTGGTACTATCTTTGGAAGGATGTCAAGTGTTTTATGGGTCGGAGTGTGACGGGCAGTTCGGTTGGCATGGAGCAGCAGTGAGGTCCAACAGCACGAGGACATACCAGGACCGCTGGCAGCATGCAGGCACCGCTGCATCAAGAGGCTGTAATTGCGAGGGCGACAACCTCGTTCTCCACCGGACCCAGGACGTATGAGTTGAGTGAACATTAATCCAGTAGTGAAACCTCCACTATTTTGAGATCATGCCGCTTGTTCGCGCGTTGCTGCTTGCAGGGTCGTTGAGATGAAGAGCAATGAATGGAGAATTTGGAGGTGGCGAAATTAATTAGCCATCCTCCAGCTTTTATTATTAATCATTGAATACCTTGTGTTTATTGATGAAGTTCAACCTGCGTTATTTTTCTGCCTAGTGGCAGTTAAAACCCCAGTTACCTGTCCTGGAGGTTAGCGTATTTTTGCGGTAGTGTACATTTCCTCGCCTTGCCACTGCTATCCGGTGAGGCGTGTAGTTCGACAGCCTCCTTGATTGTGGTTCGGATATTTGTTTCTTTTGGACTACCTTGGTCGTAGTGGGTCCTTCTGCATCTGGATGTTCTAACACCGGATTCAGAAGACGCAGTGCTGTCTGCTGGTTCTGCCTTGCCTGCGTTATTCCATCGTTGTCTTGGATATTAGACATTAAGTAGACGTTAAAAGAGTGTTGGCCGGCTTTTAAACAGTCACTAGTTTGAATTGCCAACCAGTTAAGTGGATACAATTCTTGGCTGTCTGTCTCATCGTTTACGAAATTGAGCGACTTTCCTAGATAGATCCTTGGAGAACTGTCTGAGGCCCACTTCTCTCTTGATTTGATCAGATTGTGATGATTGTCAATAAGACCTTTAGCCGTGAATGCAATATGTCTTAATAATTTTTAATTTGACATTGTCTCTTAATATGATTGTCCTTTTTTATAATATTTTAGTAAGAATTTGCAATCTAGGCCTTCAGCCGTTAAATTGTTTTGAGTAATTACTACTTGGGCCTTCAGCCGGCAATTAATTTGAATTCTGGTCAATAAGGCCTTCAGACGTGAATGCAATTTGTCTTAAGAAATTGTAATTTGATATTGTCTCTTAACAGTCGAATTTGATCATTGTTCCTTCTTGTCAACCATATATCCAATGGGTTCCAAATAAAGTGTACGTTACTTTAAAAAAACTGAGCAACCAACGGTAACTGAGTAAGGCCCTTTAGACACCGAAATCTGCAGTTCTTCTACCAATACATCTCGCACTGATTGGACCTGATCATTGAAAGTCTGTTCCAAAGAGAAATGACACACGCGAAACATATTCTACATACTTTCACTACCTCTACTCGCTTGGCACAAAGATGGTTCCATTTAGTGGTCTATTATCTATACCAGTGAAAGGTAGGTCTCACGGAACTGTTACTGAGTACAGTGCTATTTAAAGCTCCTCATTCCAGTACCCTGCAATTCTTTCATTTCTTCTTCTTCTTCTCCTTCTTCTTCATCCTCCTTCAAACGTGTATGCGCAGAAACGGCTCACACTGCACGTGGCCTGGCTACCACTCCGAACTTAGGTCATTGCGTATAGAAAAAAAGGCAAATGCGTATGCTTCAAGACGATAATTAACGAAGTGTAGCGATAAACCTATTTGTCCATAGGTGAGGTCTTCCTTTGTTTAGTGGCGCCCCCAGAGATTTAAATAGCCGGTATTTATGCTGAACGATATTCAGGGCATACGAATATCGAGAGACGTGTTTATTTTTCTGGAGATAGCGTTCGAATATTTGTCACGTAAGTGAGCTTAGAAAAACAGCGGGCGAATAAAATACGTAGTGCTTATGCCGGATTTATCCACCGACGCACAGCCCCGTGCATTTTTGTTACTTGTTTGCCCGCCCGCGAGGCTAAAGTAAACAGAACGGCAAAACAGCGACGTAACTGCGCTCTCACAGGATTTCCGCGAACACGATAACTGCGTCACGCCGCTACCAATGCCATCGGCAGTCCTAGTGTGCCGACGCAATCACGCACTGCACTCACGCAGTTGTTTGTCCGTTCTGTCGTGCGCCTGTGTACCAGCTGATTAGAATTCCTACAATGAGCTACAGTGAGAGCAGTACAGCTCTGAACTAAAATTAAAAACAAGGGACAAAATTTCCAACTCGTTGCCCTACACAGAATTTATTGGTCGGCGCTATATGTGAAATCTCGTTTAAATGACCGCCACATCTGCGGAATGAGCGAAACGAAGCAAATTGAATACAAACTCCATATAGTACCATCGTTGATTAAATAAATTCAAAACTGCAGCTGTGACATTTCGACAGTCGCTGTAGCTGGATGGAAAGACAACAAAGCTGCAACACAGGATCAGACAGAAAATCGATATAATATTTCTATACTTTGCCTTTATTGTCTTGGGTAATTTAGAACTTAGAGAACCATCTTCAAATGGTTGCAGCAACACCCATCGCTTCTGTTGCTTTCTCAGTCCATTGCATCCGTTACATCAGCAAGAAACACTTTAGGTATAGAAACTGTAGTAAGTCAATGTGAACAAGTGACATGGGTCAAATGGCTCTGAGCACAACGGGACTTAACATCGGTGGTCATCAGTCCCCTAGAACTTAGAACTACTTAAACCTAACTAACCTAAGGACATCACACACATCCATGCCCTAGGCAGGATTCGAACCTGCGACCGTAGCGGTCACGCGGTTCCAGACTGAAGCGCCTAGAACAGCAAGGCCACACCGGCCGGCGAACAGATGACATATAGACGCTTACATTTACATTTACATTTACATTTATACTCCGCAAGCCACCCAACGGTGTGTGGCGGATGGCACTTTACGTGCCACTGTCATTACCTCCCTTTCCTGTTCCAGTCGCGTATGGTTCGCGGGAGGAACGACTGTCTGAAAGCCTCCGTGCGCGCTATAATCTCTCTAATTTTACATTCGTGATCTCCTCGGGAGGTATAAGTAGGGGGAAGCAATATGTTCGATACCTCATCCAGAAACGCACCCTCTCGAAACCTGACGAGCAAGCTACACCGCGATGCAGAGCGCCTCTTTTGCAGAGTCTGCCACTTGAGTTTGTTAAACATCTCCGTAACGCTATCACGGTTACCAAATAACCCTGTGACGAAACGCGCCGCTCTTCTTTGGGTCATCTCTATCTCCTCCGTCAACCCGATCTGGTACGGATCCCACACTGATGAGCAATACTCAAGTATAGGTCGAACGAGTGTTTTGTAAGCCACCTCCTTTGTTGATGGACTACATTTTCTAAGGACTCTACCAATGAATCTCAACCTGGTACCCGCCTTACCAACAAATAATTTTATATGATCATTCCACTTCAAATCGTTCCGCACGCATACTCCCAGATATTTTACAGAAGTAACTGCTACCAGTGTTTGTTCCGCTATCATATAATCATACAATAAAGGATCCTACGTTCTATGTATTCGCAATACATTACATTTGTCTATGTTAAGGGTCAGTTGCCACTCCCTGCACCAAGTGCCTATCCGCTGCAGATCTTTCTGCATTTCGCTACAATTTTCTAATGCTGCAACTTCTCTGTATACTACAGTATCATCCGCGAAAAGCCGCATGGAACTTCCGACACTATCCACTAGGTCATTTATATATATTGTGAAAAGCAATTGTCCCATAACACTCCCCTGTGGGACGCCAGAGGTTACTTTAACGTCTGTAGACGTCTCTCCATTGATAACAACATGCTGTGTTCTGTCTGCTAAAAACTCTTCAATCCAGCCACACAGCTGGTCTGATATTCCGTAGGCTCTTATTTTGTTTATCAGGCGACAGTGTGGAACTGTATCGAACGCCTTCCGGAAGCCAAGAAAAATAGCATCTACCTGGGAGCCTGTATCTAACAGTACCAGATGTTACAATGTTTTCTTTCAGACAGCAGTTTCGGAAATAGCCTGTTGGAAAGAGCGCAAGTGGAACTAATACGCGAGGTTTAGGCCGAAGAGTTGGGAAATGTCGTGCCCTTTTATGAGCGACAGATGTACGCTGAGGTGACAGAGTCATGGGATACCTCTGCATACAGTGTCGGACATCCTTTTGCACTGCGTACAGCAGCAATTCGACGTGACATGGGTTCAGCAAGTCGTGGTATGTCCTCTGCAGATATACTGAGTCATGCTGCCTCTATAGCCGTCCGTAACTGCGAAAGTATTGCCAGTGTAGGATTTTGTGCAGAAACTGGCCTCTCGACTACGTTCCATATATGTTCGATGAGATTCATGTCGGGTGCTCTGGGTCGCCAAACAACTCGATCCAATTGTCGAGAATGTTCTTCAAAGGAATCGCGAACAACTATGGCCCAGTGACAAGGCGATTTGTCATCCATAAAAATTCCATCGCTGTTTTGAGAATATGAAGCCCATGAATAGCCTCCAAGTAGCCGAACATAATCATTTATAGTCAATGATCGTTTCAGTTCCAGGAAAACACAGCTCACATAATTATGGAGTCATCACCAGCTTGCACTGTGCATTATTGATAACTTGGGTCCATGGCTTCGTGAGGTCTGCATCACACTCAAACCTTGCCATCATCTCTTGTCAATTGAAATCTGAACTTGGCTGACGAGGCCACTGTTCTCCAGTCGTCTGCGGTCCAACCGGTATGAGCATTGGCCCAGGAGAGGCACTGCAGGCGATGACGTGCTGTTAGAAAACGTCGTCCGCTGCCTTAGCCCTTTACTGCAAAATTTCGCCGCACTGTTCTCGTACGTCCCACATTCATTTCTGCGGTTATTTCACTCAATGTTGCTTGTCTGTTAACACTGACAGCTCTATGCGAATGCCGATAGTTCGTTGAGTGATGGCCTCCGGCTACTGTGCTGTTCGTGGTGAGAGGTAGCGCCTGAAATTTGATATTCTCGGCACAGTCGTGACACTGTGGCTCTCGAAATATTGAATTCCCTAACGATTTCCGAAATGGAACCCTCATGCGTCCAGCTCAAACTACAGCGTTCAGCGTCTGTTCATTCACATTGTGCTTTCACAAACACGTCAGAAACCTTTTCACCTGAATCACTTGATTACAAATGACCGCTCGACCAATGCAGGCCGGCCGGTGCGGCCGAGCGGTTCTAAGTCGCAGGTTCGAATCCTGCCTCGGCCATGGATGTGTGTGATGTCCTTAGGTTAGTTAGGTTTAAGTAGTTGTAGGGGACCTACGACCTCAGATGTTGAGTCCCATAGTGCTCAGAGCCATTTGAACCATTTGAACCAATGCACTGTCTTTTTATGCCTTGTGGACGCGATATTACGACCATTTTTATACGTCCACATAGCTATCCCATTACTTTTGTCGCCTCAGTGTAGTTCATAGCACACTTGTCGTTCTCTTGCGCTACAGAACTTCCACTTACCTGGCACATACATATCTCCATAGAAGTCCCTATAACCGATACGATCTCGGAGCATAAAATGGAAAACAGAGTTTTTATGTTGCGCTATGTAGTGCACCTTACATTCCGTATCTATATAACTTGTCCTCCCATCTGTCTTCACTGACACTAACATCTCCGTTTACGCAACAATATCCGTAACTTGACTCCTACTAACCTTTTTTTCCTCTCTGTTTTCCAAATGTTCAAATGTGTGTGAATTCCTAAGGGACCAAACTGCTTAGGTCATCGGTACCTATCCTTACACATTACTTAAACTAACTTATACTAAGAACAATGGACACACCCATGCCCGAGGGAGGACTCGAACCTCCGGCAGGAGGGGCTGTACAGTCCGTGACATGACGCCTTAAACCGCACGGCCACTCCGCGCGGCCTCTTATTTTCCAATCTCGATACAATGCAGCACCTATACCGACATATTCCACCAAACTTGTATCAACACCTACACAATTTCCATATCCTATCCCAGTGAAACTTCACCTGTATCTCCCATCCCCCCAAAAAGGAAATATCACCCAAAATAATGAAATGCATCCCTATATTTATATATCATACCAGCGCTCCTTCTTTTCTCTACATCTTTTTAACCCTTTCCTATCCATATTTTGACCCTGACAACGTCCCAAACCTACGTTCTCATTCTGTTTCCTAACTTCCACCTCACCACCTACCCTCATTGCCTCAGTTTAGAGCCCAACTTCCTTTTATAGACATAAGGTAAGGTTGGGCTAAGTGAATCATTTCAAATTTTTGAGCCCCAATCGGGTACTAATTATTTTATTACCCATGTTAAATTGTATGGAGAATAGGTCATAGTTACAAGTTTTGTATAATGCAGGCAAATTGCTTCCAAAACTACTCTTCTTCATTATGGATAACAAAATAAAGAATGTTGAAACAACGGGAAAATTAAAAATCTGTGGGTCTATTTGAATCGTAAATGGGGCTATGTGAACTATTGCCACCTGTCATACAATTACATAAAATATGGAAGGTTACATGACCAGTAATTGTTACACGCATTTCCCACAGCGTAATTATTTACGACCTGCAGCTCCCACACAAATTTCGTGACACAACACTTATAACACCAGATCCACTCCCCTTTCTTCACAGATTCAGGATCGTAATATTTGATGTTGCAAAAACCACAAAGTACGTTCTCTTTCTCATACTCAGCCGGCCGGTGTGGCCGTGCGGTTCTAGGCGCTTCAGTCTGGAACAGCGTGACCGCTAGGTCGCAGGTTCGATTCCTGCCTCGGTCATGGATGTGTGTGATGTCCTTAGGTTAGTTAGGTTTAATTAGTTCTAAGTTCACGGCGACTGAAGACCTCAGAATTAAGTCGCATAGTGCTCAGAGCCAAACCTCACACTCAGCTTCCGGTGATGACGAACACGAATCATCTTCTTCATTTCAAGGTTTCTCTTGAACATCCAGGGCATTTCTGCAGCGCTTGATCTTCTCCCTTTGGGAGTTTTCTCTTCCCTCTCGTAAGGCTGTGAGTGAGGAACTGACGAAATCATATGGCACGCTGAATTTTTCTCTTTTCTACCACGTGTGGTACCGGTAGTTTTCTTTGGAGTTGGCAAAATAGAAGAAAATGACGAAGATGATGTTGATGAGTTCTGACTTTCCGAATGTCTTGGAGGATTAGGAGGAGTTGCAGGGCCGGGGTTTACTTTTGATTCTGTGGTAACAGAACGGGATACATCATCCAGGAACGCAGACGAAGGAAGGAATTTCTGCGATCGTGTTTTGTTGGGACTGAAGGGGGAAATTCCTCTACACTCAAATCCCTTCACAGCATTTCCTACACCAGCTCCTGGAGGCGACATCGAAAATTTTGCCAAAAACGAATTTTGTAATTTAGGCTGACATTATTGTCCATAAACGAATTGGCTCCTTTAATACCATTTCAATGGCCTGAAAACAGTTCTCTCCAGAGGCTCCATAATGTGCGTAATTCATGATGATAGAAACACCAATTCAATTCACACCAATGGCAAAACGTCATTTTTTCGTATGAATGCTGGTTCTGTTTACAGCATCATGATGGTCTCATCCGTGTTTGGCGACATCGCGGTGAACGCACATTGGAAGCGTGTATTCGTCATCGCCATACAGGCGTATCACCTGGCGTGATGGTATGGGGTGCCATTGGTTACACGTCTCGGTCACCTCTTGTTCGCATTGACGGCACTTTGAACAGTGGACGTTACATTTCAGATGTGTTACGACCCGTGGCTCTACCCTTCATTCGATTCCTGCGAAACCCTACATTTCAGCAGGATAATGTACGACCGCATGTTGCAGGTCCTGTACAGGCATTTCTGGATACAGAAAATGTTCGACTGCTGCCCTGGCCAGCACATTCTCCAGATCTCTCACCAATCGAAAACGTCTGGTCAATGGTGGCCGAGCAACTGGCTCGTCACAATACGCCAGTCGCTACTCTTGATGAACTGTGATATCGTGTTGAAGCTGCATGGGCAGCTGTACCTGTACACGCCATCGAAGCTCTGTTTGACTCAATGCCCAGGCGTATCAAGGCCGTTATTACGGCCAGAGGTGGTTGTTCTGGGTACTGATTTCTCAGGATATATGCAGCCAAACTGCGTGAAAATATAATCACATGTCAGTTCTAGTATAATTTACTTGTCCAATGAATACCCGTTTATCATCTGCATTTCTTCCTGGCGTAGCAATTTTAATGGCCAGTAGTGTATATTTGGAAAACGCTTCTTGCCTCTTGTGCACGACTTGTCTAGCAAAGATTTTGTAACACAATGGCGCCCGAGCTGCGCACACAGGCTGCGTAGTAATATATTACCTTATTTCCAACCACAGAGCCGTATGGTTTGGGAAGCTCCATCTTACCCTACTGTCCAATCCTACACGATGCCTGCGAGAGTGGAAGCTGTCATCAAGGCTAAGTGTAGGCCAATACCATATTGAATTCCAGCACTACCGAAGGATGGTGCCACGACTTGTGAGTCATTTTGAGCCATACTTTTGATCACATAGTGTATATGTCTAATCTATCTTTATAGAAACTGGATGCCAAAGAACGTAAGGACAGCTAGCCCTTAGGTAAGTGGGGCACCATCATGCTGATGGTCGGCAGCACATCTTCGTCTAACAATTGTAGATAATGGGGTATTTTTAATGTACCCTGATGCAGAACGTCCCAACAATATGACAACCATATATATCACACGTAATCATCACATTCGATGCGGCAGCTACCTTCGATTGATCCATCCTGTGAAGATTTACAAATAGTGCATCATAGTAGAAAGGAAGATTTTCGTCCAGCTTGGATATCACCTATACTACAAATGGAACCCGACGATATGGATCGTCCTTAACGAGATGTTGTACAATTTTAATTCTGTAAGTGCGCCAATTATGAGTGGCCAAAACTCTCAGTACTGATGTGCAGCTGGCTGCAGTCTGATGTGAGATGCGTTGAGTACTACTCTCTGACCTCCTACTGAACGGCGCCAGAACATCTGTTGATGTTTCTTCACCCCATAGCCATTTATGATCGTCCAGATTTCGATTAGGCTACGACAGAGACAGTTTCACAATACTTCGCAAGAAATTTTGCCACCGCACTGCGGATAATAGGTGGTCTGTTTGGGTGCCGTTAGTTGAAATACTCTACAATAACAAGGATGTACCTTTCTTCTGATATAAAGATATTCTCAATGCGTTCTGCTTGTGTCAATTCTCTTCTTATACCAGGACGATCTCAATGCGTTCGGCTTATGTTACCCTTATCTGCTTCGTGTCACCTGTACGGAAGGAACACCATTGATAACTATAGAATGAATAAAGCTATGCTCAAATGAAAGATACCCTTGTTGCTCGCCTTTAATTTCTATCTGTCTAATATGTCACATGACTCACTTTCCATTCACCCACGTCAGAATAGGGGCCACGGTGGTCACGTATTCTCACGGATGTCTCCATTCTTCCAAAATGGCTCTGAGCACTATGGGAATTAACATCGGAGGTCATCAGTCCCCTAGAACCTAGAACTACTTAAACGTAGCTAACCTAAGGACATCACACGCATCCATGCCCGAGACAGGATTCGAACCTGCGACCGTAGTAGTGGCGCGGTTCCGGACTGAAGCGCCTAGGACCACTCGGCCACCGCGGCCGGCCTCCACTCTTCCATCTCACACTACTTGACTTTAAATTTCTATTTATCCATTTGCTTTTGTTTTAAAGAAGTGGTTATGCACATGTGGAACACGCTATATGTTAACTTAATTTTACTTTAATTTGACAGTTTTGTTTTCTACCATCCACGGAAAGCATCTTGTACTGATTTTAAAAACATATGTAGAAGTTTCGTCTTTTGATTATACTGGGTGTTCTGGTGGAAGTATTTCCCTGATTACAAATATTCATGAGGCATAAAATGTGACACATAGACAAATACTATTTATTTTTAACTGAATTTGACATGTTCAGGTTATTGTATACATACATACTTACTGTTACTTAGTTTGTTACAGGGCCCAGTGATGTAACAACAGCGGAATAAGATAACATTTGCAAACATCATGTACTCAAACTCTAGTTTGAGTACATTTTGTGGTGTCCGATTCCGCTGTTGTTACATCTGTGAGCCCTGTAATAAAGTAACAATAAGTATGTACGTTCACAAAAACTTGAATATGTCACATGCAATTAAAGATAAAAGGTATTTGTCTGTGTTTCATATTTTATGACTTATGAATATGTGTAATCATGGAAAGACTTCAGGGACATCCGCTATTTTTTCACTTTAATGAGAGGAATGAAACAATAAAGAAAAAAATTGAAGCTGGAAGCTTTCACTGCTTTTTGCATAAAGTTAATTACGATAAGTGGTAGTCTGTGTTTAATATAGTGTGGATAGGATTTTTCTGTTCTACGATTAACTCCTTAACACAAAGACCTATCTGGATAATAATCAAACAGAAAACTGTCACAAGTATCAATAATCTTTCTGTAGAAAATTGCGTAAAATAAGTAACTGCAGAGGAGCGACGAAAGATAAAATATTTACAATAGTGGTGCTTCAGCTGGTAGAGGTAAAACAGGTTACACTTGAAAGCAGGGGCGAAAAGAGTGTCGTTTCTGCACAGCGTCAATAAGGCGTAAGTGCGACAATAGTGTCAATAAGTATCATCATCCTCGTTGCTGAGCCGTAAATGTATGTCACACAACCAATGCGAAGTGCCAGTAGCTTATTATACACATTGTTAATAATGTCGTAGATAAAGGAAATACACATGTAATTCACATAGGGATATACAGAGTTTGACTGTTATAGGCACAAACCAAAGGGACGAGTAGATGGAAATGAAACAAGCAAATTATCCTAGAAAATACAGACTCGGGAACCGATTGTTTCCCTGATAAGACTTATGCACAAATACCAGTCATGCTATAGTCACTGTCCGTTATTGATTGTTCCTTATTTTTATTAGTTTCTCTTACTAAGAACAAAAAGTGTACTGGAATTTAATTCTGCCATGTTTTACAATGTTTTGTTTCGTAACATTTGCGTCTTGTGTTGACTGTGTGAGTGTGTGTGTGTGCGCGCGCGCGTAACACAGATATTATGGCAGACGACCGCCACAGAAATCAGTTTTGCGTCTTAGGTCAGTACTAATTGAGATTACTGATTACAGCAACTAAAACATTTACCGAGAGAAGTGACGCAGTGGTTAGCACTTTGGACTCGCATTCGGGACGACGACGGACGTTCAAACTCTCGATATTCTCGCTATATCTTTGCCGACCTTTATTCTGGCGATAACTTACGCCATCACATTACCTTTATCAAATCTGATGGATATCTCATCTGATTCAGTAGTTTCCACTACCAAGCAATTTTAGGCGATTTTCTGTTCTGTAATCGCTTATCTCTGTGTCTGCCATTTAGACTTTCGTACGATGATTACCAGGAGAAACCGTATTAGGATCTTCGGTGGTGAAACAATGTCGAAGGTCGAATTCGATATTTCGGCCTTCTCTCTGTTAGCTTCTGTTTCGATGCCATTGTGGCAATTGAGTGAATGAATAGAGGATTTCGAACTGCTTACTCATTTTATGTAAGACGAAAACCTCTTCGGATTCTTACTCAGTTCCACTGACAAACGCTTCTCTCATTGCTCTCCTTCCTTTGTTTTTGCTTCGTTCAGTTTTTGTTTCTTAACTTGTTATTGACATCTCTTGATCTGTGATAAGCTCTCTTACTTTACGTAGTTTTCTAACCACACAGTGGATCTTTCCCATCCCTTAAGACATTGCTTGGAGCATACTTGGGTAAGGCATGTTCTACGACGCTGCAGTCCGGAACCGCGGGGCTGCTACGGTCGCAGGTTCGAATCCTGCCTCTGGCATGGGTGTGTGTGATGTCCTTAGGTTAGTTAGGTTTAAGTAGTTCTAAGTTCTAGGGGACTTATGACCTAAGATGTTGAGTCCCATAGTGCTCAAAGCCATTTGAACCATTTTCTACGACGCTATTGACCTTTTTCCCCTTTGCACTCAACAATTTCGTCTTTGTCACTAAATATTTGACGCTGATGACTTAGAGAATCTATAATTTGTTTCCTGTCACTCTTGCTAACCAAAACTACTTCCCTATTTTTCATAACGTTCCCTGTAAAATCCGTAGTCAAAGTTGCTCTCACAGCCTTATGATCACTGATATCTTCCTCTACGTTAGCTGATTGGATACATTCAGATCTGTTTGTTCCTAAGAGTTATAAGACATTACCTTCACGAGTTGGTTCTCCATATGCTCAAAGTAATTTTTGAATATGACATTCAGAACAATGTTACACAAATCCCTGCCTCTGGCTCTAGTTTTGATGGCATAACTCTCTCAATCTAAACCTGCAAGATGAAATCGCCCCCTATTACAACGGCACGATCAGGGAAATTACTAACGATATTGCGCATATAGTTGGTATGCTTTTATCTTGTAGCTAAAAACCGTGCAATAATGATAATCCTTAGTGTCTGTAATTAGACAATTTAGGCTTGAAAGGACTGCTTACTCAAACACTTCTTAAGCTATGTATATCAGAGAGTACACCGATGAGCTGAAACATTATGACAACCTGCTTAATACTTCTCGGGTTATCAGCCGAGTGGTGGCGTCGTCTTGTCGCAACGTTTCAATGAGTTTCGTACCCATCTGGCGAAGTGTCGAGATGGTGTGGTCTGCATATCTACACTCCTGGAAATGGAAAAAAGAACACATTGACACCGGTGTGTCAGACCCACCATACTTGCTCCGGACACTGCGAGAGGGCTGTACAAGCAATGATCACACGCACGGCACAGCGGACACACCAGGAACCGCGGTGTTGGCCGTCGAATGGCGCTAGCTGCGCAGCATTTGTGCACCGCCGCCGTCAGTGTCAGCCAGTTTGCCGTGGCATACGGAGCTCCATCGCAGTCTTTAACACTGGTAGCATGCCGCGACAGCGTGGACGTGAACCGTATGTGCAGTTGACGGACTTTGAGCGAGGGCGTATAGTGGGCATGCGGGAGGCCGGGTTGACGTACCGCCGAATTGCTCAACACGTGGGGCGTGAGGTCTCCACAGTACATCGATGTTGTCGCCAGTGGTCGGCGGAAGGTGCACGTGCCCGTCGACCTGGGACCGGACCGCAGCGACGCACGGATGCACGCCAAGACCGTAGGATCCTACGCAGTGCCGTAAGTGCCGTAGGGGACCGCACCGCCACTTCCCAGCAAATTAGGGACACTGTTGCTCCTGGGGTATCGGCGAGGACCATTCGCAACCGTCTCCATGAAGCTGGGCTACGGTCCCGCACACCGTTAGGCCGTCTTCCGCTCACGCCCCAACATCGTGCAGCCCGCCTCCAGTGGTGTCGCGACAGGCGTGAATGGAGGGACGAATGGAGACGTGTCGTCTTCAGCGATGAGAGTCGCTTCTGCCTTGGTGCCAATGATGGTCGTATGCGTGTTTGGCGCCGTGCAGGTGAGCGCCACAATCAGGACTGCATACGACCGAGGCACACAGGGCCAACACCAGGCATCATGGTGTGGGGAGCGATCTCCTACACTGGCCGTACACCACTGGTGATCGTCGAGGGGACACTGAATAGTGCACGGTACATCCAAACCGTCATCGAACCCATCGTTCTACCATTCCTAGACCGGCAAGGGAACTTGCTGTTCCAACAGGACAATGCACGTCCGCATGTATCCCGTGCCACCCAACGTGCTCTAGAAGGAGTAAGTCAACTACCCTGGCCAGCAAGATCTCCGGATCTGTCCCCCATTGAGCATGTTTGGGACTGGATGAAGCGACGTCTCACGCGGTCTGCACGTCCAGCACGAACGCTGGTCCAACTGAGGCGCCAGGTGGAAATGGCATGGCAAACCGTTCCACAGGACTACATTCAGCATCTCTACGATCGTCTCCATGGTAGAATAGCAGCCTGCACTGCTGCGAAAGGTGGATATACACTGTACTAGTGCCGACATTGTGCATGCTCTGTTGCCTGTGTATATGTGCCTGTGGTTCTGTCAGTGTGATCATGTGATGTATCTGACCCCAGGAATGTGTCAATAAAGTTTCCCCTTCCTGGGACAATGAATTCACGGTGTTCTTATTTCAATTTCCAGGAGTGTATATAGCTGCTTGGTCGTCGTCCGCTGGCCGGCCTAAGAAGCGAAACTCGTTGAAACGTTGCGATAAGACGACGCCACCACTCGTCTGATAACCCGAGAAGAATTCATCAGTGGAATACGCCGAGAAAGACTGCAGTCGCATAGGCCTGCTTAATAGGTTTTTTTGTCCATCTTTGGAACTAAATACATTACTGATTCTGCGTATCAAGGAACAGACTGTTTGTTAGTGGGTTTGTGGAGGTAAGTGGCATTAGCTGTCTACGCACAGATCATATAATTCGCGTAAATAATGCGCCGCTTATTTGCGTACGCGGTGATGGCGTCCGATAGCGACCTAGGTGGGTTCCAAAGGATTTACATGCGAATTTGGTCGCCGGGACATCAACGTGAGTTCACTATAATGCTCGTCAAACCATTACAGCACGGTTCTGGCTCCAAAATACGGATAATTATACTGCTGAAAGAAGACCTCGCCGTCGGGAAAGTCATCAAGCATTAAGGGATGCGGATGGTTCGCAGCTGTCAGCGTGTCTTATATTACGACCACTGGTCTCATGCAAGCGCAGGACGTCTCACTTAACATAATACTTCTCTCACCAGCCTGTGATCGAGGCGCGCTGCACGTTTCGAGTTGCCGTTCACCTCGATGACGTTGTTTATGGAGACGACCATCGGCCTACTGTAGAAAAATATGATTCGCCCGGAGAGCCGACACGTTTCCGTTGATGGACGGTCGAATCACTATAGTCCCGTGCCCACTGCAGCCATAATTGACGATGTCGTTGGGTCAACATGTAAACACATAAGAGTATCCAGAATGTAATTTTCACTCTGCAGTGGAGTGTGCGCTAATATGAAGCTTACTGGGAGATTGAAACTGTGTGTAGGACCGAGACTCGAACTCGGAACCACTACCTTTCGCGGGCAAAAGCTCTATCAATTTTTTTTTGTAGTTATGTGTTTTTATTGAGTACAGGTATTGATTTGCGTATAACGTGGTGCTATTTTTGTGCCGGATTGTGGTGATTAGAGAAGGGAGAGGGTGAAATCTGGTGCCGCCAATCGCCTACTCGTCTCTAAAAACACCAAGGGGGCCCCTGAACTTAACCTCTTCCGAGGGATCATCAACAATGTCACAAGCCCTCACTTCATGAGATACTGTGACGTTTGGCGTTTTGTATAAGACATTAGCGCAAAGACTGATGGGCAGAAACATTATGTCACCAACTCTCCTCCACTTGCCGGCGCGAAATACTGGCAGCGAAAATTTCACCTAGCACCAGGATCAGAACCGGCGTACCTCGGAGTCAAGCGACACCGCACATACGTGCGTCAGCGATTTTTTTTTGTTTTTTTTTATTTTGCTATCGACTACACTTTTTTACGCCTACTTCATGAGTAAAATGTTTTTTTAGATAATGACAAATCAAATAAAAATATCTGGTGTTCTAAAATAAATGACTGTCATCTTCATAAAATACAAAAATATTTCTTGAAAACGTAAATAGATATACTTCTTCAACATCAGGTTTTTTCAGTTCATGTATCATACCAAATATTTTTTTTTATTTGTTTAGGTGACATAGGGCACCCTCCAGGCGCAAAATAATGGTGTGTAGTTAGCATCAATAACAGATAAAACATAAAGGGAACTAAAGAAAACGCCCTCCTGGCAGAACAAACAAAATTACATCCGCGTCCCGCCAACTTGTGGGTATACGCACTCTGAACCCCAAGGCAGTCAGGCACGTCTTCGCGAAGAATATTCCGTTTTGCCGGTACATTAGACCGAGTCCTGATATCACACAATCACACGGAAATCACCTTCTCATACTTGGGACACCCCAGCTCCAGGTGGGATCGAAGAAGGCACTACCCAAAAAGTTGGCATAGTACTGACGGTATCGCGGATGGCGCACGAGAAAAGTAAAGCGATCTTGCAGGAACGTCCAAAAATCAAGAACACACTTAGCACCTTCATGGAACAAATAAGAGATCGATAGGCCTTTTATCCAGATCACAGCGATGGTCTTCGTACGTGGGAAATAAGTCTCATCTGAGAACAGAAATGATTTCGGTGTAATGGCGTTGGGAGACGTACGTAGAAGAAAGGCAAGCATCTTCTGAATCAGCTGCCACACTTCTGCGGAAGATCCACACATCAGTCGATGTTCGTCCGCATCAAGCGTGTGACAACGAGGGCACACCGGCGAATCTGTCATTTTTATGGCATGTAGACGAAGTTGTGTCATGTATTTTCCATTAACGACCAGATACCAGGTCGCACGGGCGCTCGTGTCGAGGAGGACATGGCGCACAGAACGCCAAGCCACGGGCTATTCGATCGTGGGATATCGGCTTTCAACAACATTCTGAGTATTATTTCTCAACATTTGGCGGTAAACACGTGCCGTAGGGTTCCTGGTACTAGGCAAGTCGGCATGGACATAACTGAATTCGATGAAATGTGAGAGAGAGGAAGAAATATGGGCGACGTGCCACTCGAGAGGGAGGGGCCAGTTCGTCAATCAGGCTTCCCGATAATCCGGTTCGGCGGCGGGTCCACGTTTTGAACAACGTGCTTACGTAAAGGGCAGCTGCCCTCACTTGAACGTTGACAAGGCCGAGGCCGCCATCTCGAGGAGGAAGTGTCAGCGTGTCGTTGCGGACTTTGAAGATAAGACCCGCGCTTACAAAGTAGCCGAACGCCACCTGCAGTCTGTGTGCCATCGGTAAAATCTGTGCTAAATTGAGTAGTCGCGAGACTGGATGAGTGTTAACAAAATCCACCCGCTGTAACATGTCCAATGCTCTCAGGAGGTTGCCACTAACGGTCGTGTGGATACCTTGAAGCATGCGTTTATAGTTAAATGAGATCGTGCGCTGTATATCACTCGCGAAGGTGATTCCCAAACATTTGAGTTTGTCCACTAATGGCAATGAAGCCACACTCTCTGCTGGAAGACTTCTACCGACGAACATAGCACTAGATTTCGTCAGGTTCACATGGCTGCCCGCAGTAGTCCCGTACTGGTTGATTCATGCCAGTGCCTCTCGCACTTCATTCTCCGATAGAACCAAGAACACCAAATCATCTGCATAGGCGCGGCGGATGAAAGCCTGCCTCCTCATTGTTATCCCTGTCAACCGGCTCCTCAAACCTTTCAACAGTGGCTCAAGGGCAATGGCGAAAAGGATCATCGACAGCGGATATTCTTGACGGACCGACCGCACGATATTAAAAGGGCCCGCCACATGGCCATTAACCAGCACTCGCGACGTGGCACCTCGGAGGAGCCGCAAGACGATGTGGGGGAAGTCCATCCGTCGGAGTACGTTTTCTAGAAAGTGATGACTCACTATCAAAGGCGTGGTCGAAGTCCACTGTCACTAAGGCACCGCGACTGCTGCAGGTCGTGGCCAGGGCTATGACGTCAAGGTAATCGCTGAATGCCGTCTGAATATTGCTGTAACCACCAAAGCACGTTTGATCCAGAGAGATGGCTTGAGGGATGACGCGCCGAAAGAGGGCGGCAAGAATCCGGGTATAAATCTTGATGTCACAATTTAACATGGTCAACGGCCGATAATGACCATCTCCCCGACCTCTCCGATGGTTTGGGGACCGGGATAAGTAAGCCTTTCGGGTGGCAGGGGAAGGTCAGGGTTCGTCAGTTCTCCATACATCGCAGTCCAGCGTGGGCCCATTATGTCGTGGAATGTGCGGTAAAACTCCAGCAGAAACCCTTCGGGACTTGGGGCTTTGTTCGCCGCTACCTTATGAAGGGCATCAGTGACGTCATCAGCCGTAATTATTGCTATGAGAATCTCCGCAGCAGCCGCGTCAAGGGTACCTGTCAAGGAACAGAGGACATCAGGAGTTAACGCTATGTTCCGGGTTTCTGCTGCATTGAACTGTCTGTAGTGATCCACAAAGGCGTTGACGATATCATTCTGGGACGTCAATCAGCGACCCACCTGCTATGTCGAGGGCGTTGACCAGCTTTCTCCAGCACCACTGCTTCTCATGCATGGACGGGGTTTCGCCTTGTACACAATCGTGACATCTTGCGCATACTGTTGTGCCTTCAAGGTGCTGACGCATAAGAGAAATTATCTTCGTCTTAATCCGTTGAATTTAAACCTGTCGTTGAACCGAGGGGGCATGGTTTGAGAGTTCGCGGAGAGTTGTGAAATAGTATTCCATGATATGGGTTACCCCAGCATTTTGTCGCGACCGTAATTCATCACCGAACGACCTAAAGCAGGCTTGCTGCATCCAAGCCACCAACGGAGTGTTGAAGGATACGCTGGAAGGCGTCTCAAACAGTTGATCGACGCCGTCTCTACGACCTACCTGCATTACGGATCCTTAAGCTGGGCGACATTCAGCTTCCACAGGCCTCGACCGCGCCACACCTTCTGCCTCTGGAGTGAAACTCCGCAAATGGGGCGATATGGTCAGAGAAGGCGGTAGCCCATAACTCGGCGTCAAGTGTGGCAGTTACGATTCCTTGGGAGACGTAGACATGGTCGAGACGACTTGCTGAATGGCTGGTGACGTACGTATATCCAGGACGACCACCATGCACGCGGTCCCAAGTATCGGTGAGGTTCGGTTTGACGCACGAGCAACTTGAGTTCCTGGCATGTGGTGAAATGGGGATATTGGAACTTCGGGGATAACACACAATTGAAGTCGCCGCCAAGATTAATATGGTCGTAGCTGCCCACAAACAAAGAGCGACCTGTTATGAATAGAATCGAAACCGTTCCCGTCGCTTGGCCGTGCCCGAGAGAGCATAAACATTGATGATTCGGACACCGTAGAAAGTCACAGCATGACCCCTAGCCGATGAAAGGTGAATCACGTCATCTGCCTCAGTTCCTTTCTTTAAAAGAATAGCCGTCCCACTGCCACCGTCAGCACACGGCGTGAGGTAAGAAACATATCCATTGATATTAGGGGACGCCGCTAGGCGAACTTCCTGCAGAAGGGCAACATCGAGGGCCGACGCCCTCAACATTTCACGGAGTAATTGTAGTTTGACAGGGATGCCAATGGTGTTAACATTGATGGAGGCAATCCTGTAAGCTTGTCGTGAAATTGGGACTACTGCGACACTCATGGAGACACGACGAGTAGCAGCGAACAGGAACATTGTTCCAGCAGGCTGCACATCCCCATCCAGCAACCCTGTCGATTAGCAGTCGTGGGTTGGAGCTTCAGCCTTCGCTGCTGTCACAACGGTGGGTGTTTCGTTGTGTACATCATCAGACCACGCAAAGGTGCGTGGATGGTGTGCATCCAGTGGAGTACCCGTGTAGTCCGAAGGCGGGGTCACGTCGGCGGTGGAAGAATGGTGCTGGTTCAGCTGCGGTTCAACGCCCATAGGTACAGCGCCTGATGCGTGCGAAGATGGTTGTACCTCCGACAGGGGCAGGATGGTGCATCTTCTACGGAATCGTCCATCGGGCTAGCATGTTGAGAGTTGTGATCCTCATCGTCTTTAGACTGCGTCCTGGCGGTGTCAGACAGAGCGATCCGCCGTTTCGACGTCTTTTCGGCGACCGTTGGTTGCGCATGTGATCTTCAGTGTCCGAAGACGGCTGAGGATCCGGATGGTCATGCACAAAAGCATCGGTAGCCACAACCATGTAGTTAAGGGCCATCCCCTGCCCTAGAGATTGCTCAGTACCGCTCATGATGGGAGGAGGAGGCAGAGCCATCGGTCCATCCCCAACAGCGTGAGGCATTACCGAAGACGACGATGTTTCAGTAGTAGGCGCCAGTGGTGATCGCAGTCGGGAATCGTTATGGAGAACTTTGACAAACGTCAGTGGGGCGTCGTTGGAGCGGTCGTGGCCTGCAGGTGTGATTCTGCGTTGCAGACAGATGGAACGGAGGTGTCCTTCGTTGCCGCATCCCGAGCATGTCATAAAGGGGACGGCACACGTTTGGTTAGTTCTATGTGGATCTGTCACACACCATTGAGAACCGGGTATGTAATGAACTGAACCCACTTTTCAGCTGTGTGACTAATCACTTTTCTATATGGGCGGAATGCAGTTACCACTACCTCCTGTAATATTTCTGGCTTTGTCAGCTATCATATTAGGCTCCAAGAAGCTGTTCCCAGAGCAGTGGGGATGCAAGAAGTATATAGATGACGAAATATGGTGTGAGTACCTGTGACAGATGTTAGGTTCGGTACCATTCCCGTGAGAAAGACCGCTTGCATAACGCTACTGCTCTGTGATTGGCTTCTGTGTTCGGAGCAAGGGCGCCAAAACGTTAAAGTATAGTTATTATTATTATTAGTTAAACTACTCATTGGAATGACTTCACTTTTTAATATAAATATCTCTCAACAGCTGACTCTCAATCAGTCATATTAGATTTATTAAAAACAGTTTAAATCAAAAACAAAAGACTGACGAAATTGCAGACGAAGCACCTCGGAAGCGTTCGGGTCACGCCTTTACTGGTATGGCGCGCGAAGTGTTTCGGACTGTTCGTCACTCTGGATTAGGCAGTCGAGAAGAACAGACATGTTGTCTGTCGTAGAATGTGTTTCCAATTTTTATTTAAGTTCCTGTTCGTCACTTTGGATTGGGCAGTCGAGAAGAACAGACATGTTGTCTGTCGTAGGATGTGTTTCCAATTTTTATTTAAGTTCCTGTTCGTCACTCTCGATTACTCAGTCGAGAAGTACAGTCATGTTGTCTGTGGCAGGATGTGTTTGCCAGTATTCAGCATTAAAAGATTCACTCCGGTAGTCATGAGGCACAGACACGTGTCACAAATAGTGTAAAGATACATTTTCGTAAACATTGTGTTTGATCATGTACTTTACTGTATCACAAGGTGTTATATTAAGATCATGTAGTCTTCTCGTGTGGCTACATTAAAATACGCGAGTGGAATCCCAAAGAAGTGATACATTATTTCAGAACACAACCTCGCTAAAAGTCAGTTTCAGCCTCAAGATACAGAACCTACGACCTGCGTGCTGTTTTCTGCGCTGGGGACATCAACTTGGAGACAGCAGGTTAGTGAACTACAACAGAACCTTCGTATTCCACACAGTACAGTGGAAAAAACTAGGCGCCTCACGTGTACTGCATGCACAGAACAGATGTGCTCAGTGACACGTCATCTGCAGTAATACAGAGGAGGTAAAGGAGGATGATCGTTATTAACACCAACAATCAATTCATTCTTCCTTTCTTGCCACACTTCGAAGGCACCTCGAAAAAGAGTTCAAATACACGGATCGTCCGCAGTCCATCACAGTTACGTCATCGATGTGTCCATCAGAGTGACGGAACTTAAGACCACTTCGAGTTGCACTTAGAATTTTTTCACATGTGTCTTCGTTAACCAATTTCACGTATACGACAATGATCACTATAGACAAGTGGATGCCAAAAAGATCGTTGCAGTCAATCTTGACTTCATCTCTGATAAACTGTTCGATTTCAAGCCCTTTTGGACGGGTATATTCAGGCGGTAAAGCTAATCTTCAGCGTCGATCTTCTGTGGGCATAAGTTATTCTCTTTCGAAGGAAACACAGCGTGCTAGGACGGCAGAATCACGTAAACAACTCCGCGAGCGAGCTGTGCTGCGAGGACGTAAACAAGACGTCCGAGCCGCTAGCGTGCCGAAAGGCGACTGCCTGCGCCCGTCTGAGCTACCCAGGCACGACTTGCAACTCGTCCTCACAGCTTCAAATTCTCCCAGTACCTCGTCTCCTACCTTCCAAATTTCACAGAAGCTCTCATGCGAACCTTCGCAGGAGAAGAATAAATGTCGAAGAGACCACTTGTATTACAAATCTGTGACATAAAGTCACACAGGAGGAAAACGACCATGGTAAACCAAGTATGTAGTCTGTAGAAAGCTGAGTAGATCGCAAGGTAATAAGACATTAACTGAACACAAAATGACTTTATAGGTCCAAAATGATGCGTTTCGCCATATGCCATCATCAGATAATCTTTTGGTTGGTTGGTTGGTTGGTTGGTCGGGGAAGGAGACCAGACAGCGTGGTCATCGGTCTCATCGGATTGGGGAAGGATGGGGAAGGAAGTCGGCCGTGCCCTTTCAGAGGAACCATCCCGGCATTTGCCTGGAGCAGATAATCTGTCAAATTTATAACATTATATATAACTGTAGCCACAAAACCAATGTGCACACTTCTTTGATACGTGCAGATATGAGGCACATCTCCCGGCACTGAAGGTTATCAGGAGACCTAACAGTTACATGATATTGACGTAACCGACATGAACAGACTGAACAAGAATCCTGAGCTGTGTACGAAGAAGCAAACAAATTTTAACACCAGGTGGTGTCACGTGAATTACTATGGGATATTCCAGCGCCATCAAGCTTAGCGAAGACTATATTGCAAATATCAATAATTGAGTACAATATTTCCAATTTAGAAAAAGGAACAACAATATTCAGAGCAAACGGTTTTTTATATTAAAAAAGCACAGGCTTGTTCCAAGATGCCATATTATTTCTGGTAATAATAAAGTAGAGTTGTTTCGTACATAAGTCGCTTTGTTCCATGGCGTTACAATTTTTATATACAGGGTGAGTCACCTAACATTACCGCTGGATGTATTTCGTAAACCACATCAAATACTGACGAATCGATTCCACAGACCGAACGTGAGGAGAGGGGCTAGTGTAATTGGTTAATACGAACCATAAAAAAATGGACAGAAGTATGTTTTTTAACACAAACCTACGTTTTTTTTTAAATGGAACCCCGTTAGTTTTGTTAGCACATCTGAATATATAAACGAATACGTAATCAGTGCCGTTTGTTGCATTGTAAAATGTTAATTACATCCGGAGATATTGTAACCTAAGTTGACGCTTGAGTACCACTCCTCCGCTATTTGATCGTGTGTATCGGAGAGCACCGAATTACGTAGGGATCCAAAGGGAACGGTGATGGACCTTAGGTACAGAAGAGACTGGAACAGCACATTACGTCCACATGCTAACTCCTTTTTATTGGTCTTTTTCACTGACGCACATGTACATTACCATGAGGGGTGAGGTACACGTACACACGTGGTTTCCGTTTTCAATTACGGAGTGGAATAGAGTGTGTCCCGACATGTCAGGCCAATAGATGTTCAATGTGGTGGCCATCATTTGCTGCACACAATTGCAATCTCTGGCGTAATGAATGTCGTACACGCCGCAGTACATCTCGTGTAATGTCGCCGCAGGCTGCCACAGTACATTGTTTCATATCCTCTGGGGTTGTAGGCACATCACGGTACACATTCTACTTTAACGTACCCCACAGAAAGAAGTCCAGAGGTGTAAGATCAGGAGAACGGGCTGGCCAATTTATGCGTCCTCCACGTCCTATGAAACGCCCGTCGAACATCCTGTCAAGGGTCAGCCTAGTGTTAATTGCGGAATGTGCAGGTGCACCATCATGCTGATACCACATACGTCGACGCGTTTCCAGTGGGACATTTTCGAGCAACGTTGGCAGATCATTCTGTAGAAACGCGATGTATGTTGCAGCTGTTTGGGCCCCTGCAGTGAAGTGAGGACCAATGAGGTGGTCGCCAATGATTCCGCACCATACATCTTCCACGGTCGCTGTCGCTCTACCTGTCTGAGCCAGCGAGGATTGTCCACGGACCAGTAATGCATGTTCCGTAGATTCACTGCCCCGTGGTTTGTGAAACCCGCTTCATCGGTAAACAGGTAGAACTGCAACGCATTCTCTGTTAATGCCCTTTGACAGAATTGCACTCGATGATTAAAGTCATCAACATGTAATTGCTGATGTAGCGACACATGAAACGGGTGAAAGCGGTGACGATGCAGTATGCGCATGACACTACTTTGACTCAGTCCACCGGCTCTCGCAATGTCCCATGTACTCATGTGTGAGTTCATGGCAACAGCAGCTAACACACCAACTGCACCCGCTTCTCCTGTGACGGGCCTGTTACGGACCCGCTTGCGTGCCACGACCATACCTGTTGCACACAGTTGGCGGTAGATGTTTTCCAATGTGCGGCACGTTGGATGCTCTCCGTCCGGGTACCGTTCTGCATACACCCTGCACGCTTCAGCTGCATTTCGTCGACACTCGCCATAGATGAGTACCATCTCCGCCTTTTCAGAGTTCGAATACACCATGGTCACAGTTCCTACAACACTACACTATCACAGACGTCTGGTAACACGGTGTTGCAGTTGGTCTGCGTGCGGAGATGAATGCAGAATAACAATAGCAGCAAGCGCTACATGCGGACACTGCGACAGCTAGACCAAACCACAACAGTGCACTACAGCCACACTCGTAAACACGGTCGTCATCGTAAACATGTCCCTGCAGATGCTGCTCGCCGACCGTGGCCCGTGTTTGTTACAACACGCAACTGAACGTCGGAGGTTTCAAGCGTCAACTTTAGGTTACAATATCTCCGGATGTAATTAACATTTTACAATGCAACAAACGGCACTGATTACGTATTTGTTTATATGTTCAGATGTGCTAACAAAACTAACGTGGTTTCATTTAAAAAGACGTAGGTTTGTGTTAAAAAACATACTTCCGTGCATTTTTGTATGGTTTGTATTAAACAATTACACTAGCCCCTCTCCTCACGTTCTGTTTGTGGAATCGGTTCGTCAGTATTTGATGTGGCTTACGAAATATATCCAGCGGTAACGTTAGGTGACTCACCCTATATATATATATATATATATATATATATATATATATATATATATATATATATATATATATATATATACACAAGGTCACTGATCCTGTGTCTTCATGAGAGAATCAAATGTTACAACACATTAAGTGTGCTTGATCAACAAAAACAATCATATGACGTCAAGCAATCCAATGTATCGTAGCAAAATAGACAGTCAATAGTAACATTCATGGCTTTTACAGCAATACAGTTTGAGTAGACGAGGTACAAGGTAAAATCATAAGCAAAGCAACACACAGCAGTCATGTGACACTGGTCAAGGAGTAAATAAGTACCAGAGACCAGCACGAGGTACTATGTTCAAAAGCCGGCCGGAGTGGCCGAGTGGTTCTAGGCGCTTAAGTCTGGAACTGCGCGAACGCTACGGTCGCAGGTTCGAATCCTGCCACGGGCATGGATGTGTGTGATGTCCTTAGGTTAGTTAGTTTTAAGTAGTTCTAAGTTCTAGGGGACTGATGACCTCAGCAGTTAAGTCCCATAGTGCTCAGAGCCATTTGAACCATTTTTTGGTTCAAAAAGTAGAACGCCGCGTCAATAGTATAAAAGTAGGCGGGACAAGGAAAAACTGAGGGATGTGGGAAGAGGAGGGCTATTTAATTACTTTGTACATAGCTCAGAATTCTTGTTCAGTCTGTTCATGTCGATTACGTCAATATCGTGAACCATCAGCCCCACTGGTTACCTTCACTGCCAGGGTACGCGCCTTATGTCTTCACGTTTAGAAGAATTGTGCAAACTGGTTTTGTAACTTTTTTTATTTCATGTAATGTTCTAATTATTCCACGTAATTTTCTATTTTTGACAGACTACCTGATAACAGCACACACCGAAACGTGTTATTTTTGGTCAATAAATCCATTTTGTTTTCAGTTAGGACTTACTTATCACCTTGCGACTTACTCATACACTTGTCTTACATTTTTAATTAGTAAATCGTGTAAAGTGATACACTAACTTCGTGGCAACAGAAAGATTTAAAATTAAAGTAGCCCTGACAATATATGAGAAAATCTGCCTCCCCACAGCTTTGATACAAGCCGTCCTTAGGTACTATCATGAGTCAGTGACAGGGGATCATCTCGGGATTTGTAAGACGACCCATAAAATTAGTGAGTCTCTGACATGGCCCTCAATGTAGCGTAGTCTGAGGAAGATATTTAGCCAGTGTCAGGCTTGTAACGTGGCGAAACACAGTCCTGATGGGCGAAGGGGACTGCTACTGTCTGCCCGGTCTGAGAAACACGTGGAACATTTGTTCGTCGGTTACGTGGAGCCACTCGCACCCAGGGAGGGCATCAGCATATTTTTTCGCAGTGAATGGGTTCTCTCGGTTCACTTGGGTAGAACCAAGTGGAGGAGTAATTGCGGGGCAGAGCATCCCACATCTCACGAATATTCTTATTTGGACCTCCTAGTGCGATGATTGCATTGTCAGTAATCATTAACCTAGGAGGAAATTTCGAAAGTTTTGCTTTCAGAATGGGATCAAATATGCAACCACAAGCCCTTATTACTACCAACCCTCCTTCGCAGAGCGCGGTAATAGAAAACTAAAGTCAGCCTTGAACATTTTTCATGCCAAGTCCTAGACTAAATGGAATCATTCCTTATCCTGGTTAAATCTCGCGTTTGAACCATAAGAGGCATAAGGTGACCCCGTTTTCCCTCTCGTTTGTGTACCTTCCCAATTATCCGTTATTTAACATCTGGTCTATCCAAGACCTATTGCGTGAGAAAATCACTCCCGCGTCTCTGATGGATAATTGGCGTATGGCTAGGACCAATATACAGTGGGCGCATAAAAGGGAAGTGATGTGGTATAATCGCGGCAGGCGTCTCGGTAATTATAAGGTCGACAACTTGGTATACATTAAGGATTGTGGCAGTCGTGGACGTACCGGCCAGGGATCAGCGAAGTTGACTCCATGTTTCATAGGGCCCTGTAAAGTGCTCCAGGTGCCCACTCCAGTCACGCTCTGGTCCGGCATGAAGAAATCCGGTGTGATTACCGAGTACACCTGAGTGGAGCTAAGGCTGGCATGTCTGGGTGATACACTTAGTGAATTCCCGCTGTGACATGGAGTTTTTTTTGGCACGGGGGGGAGGGGGGCGGAGGCTGGAAGCTGAGCTGTGCCGCATTCGGTATCTCACGTCACGCTCTCGCACTCGTTAGTTTTGGCCAGAGGGTGCGAGGCGTGGCGGGAGTGACTCGAGACAGAGAGAGAGAGAGAAAGAGAGAGAGAGACTTGGGCAGTGACCACAGTGCTGTGCGGAAAGAGGAAGTGGCCTAACGGAGACAGTAAAAGTCCAGTAGATTAGTGTTGTGACCATGTGCGCCTCTTCCATAAATTCTTATGTTCGTTGGCTGGTGTTGTCTAGAGTACGCGGTGCGTGCTTCGTAGAGGGTTAAGGAAGGCTACGTAAGGGGACTGAGTTGCTGCCTCTGGTGAGCAGGAAGACATGCGCCGTTAGTCTGTGGGATTCTTCCGTGAGACAACATAGTGTAAACCAATTTCATCCCGATAAAACAGGAGCACGTTTGACCTCTGCAAGCCTCTTTGTCTCTGCTGTCATGTTTCTGGATTACGCCAGGTGAGGAACTTCGAGAACATACTTCCTTGCAAATACTCATGTCCGGTGTTAAGCCGTCTGACACGGTACTGTTGAGCACGTGTGTATATTCCATCAAAAGTGGTCATTTGCAGTGCAGTCACCTTGGCCTACTTTCCGTTTACTTTTGAAACTCTTGATTTTGTGTTACCTAGAGTCTGAGAGTGACAACATTGACAGTCGAACTGCAGTCACTGCTCAGTCTTCCCAACTTAAAGTGGTAATGATGTACACTCGACAGCAAAAAATGTGGGTCACGCCTGAATTCCAAAGTGTAGGCTGGACCTGAATGTATGCAACCAACATAGCATATCTATGTTGCACATCGTCGCAACCCTCCACAGTACAGTCGTTATAAGACACAATGGGTACCGCTAGAGACTACTAGAGAACACCGGTCTTTATGACAGTCTGTCCAGATGTAAAGTAACACCAGGATAGTACAGAAGACATCAGACAGTCCTTAACGTTTGTAAACTAAACTTTATTACAATAAGTGACATTTCAAACGTTATGGGACAATTAATTTTGTCACATAAATCGTTCAGTAATCCTTAGGCACAATTAAATATTTGACACAGTATATGGATTTATAAAGTTGTATGGCAATTGGAAACAAGTTCTTTGCTGTCTAAAAGGTTTACCCAACACAAGCTGAACGTCGTTCAACGTTCAACGGGGAGTGGTTTCGCATCAACTTTATGTAATACTAAGCGGTTAAAAGAAAACGTGATTAACGGCGACAAGAACTCTACGGAAATCCCAACATTAACAGCTAATCACAAGTAATATCATTGCTCACATTACTCATCAACAGTTACTAGTACACAAATTTGTAGTTTAAATGACATGACCAACGTCTTCATTCTGGATCTGGATGCAAACCCAGAGCGTAAAGCCATTGTTAATCAAGCAAAGCTTTGTGCCTTATCGAGACTCGAGCACTAGGCAGAAAGAGACGTCAAATATTGACGTTTGCACCAGTATCAGTTATCAATTCTCAACTTGAACGTAAATGACGATAATTTTGTACGAAACCAGGAATCCTAAGATGACAATTACCTACTTGGTAATTAACCTCAAAAGACGTTGTATATTGTTGCATTGTCAAGGAACAAAGGATGCACATGTTTAAAATTGAAATGCCATCATGTAATGCTGGTGACAAGGATGCGAACCCAGCACCCAATCAGATTGTTGAATAAGTATGTAAAATCAGAATGTAGATATCACAGTTTGTCACCAGTAGTGAGGTTGGAACCTTAAATGGCGACTGAAGTTGTATTTCCTGACCAGGATTCGAGCCCGGCGCCTACCGCTGTCGTTGTCTAACCACTAACAGACGAGAAATGTCCAACGTTGGTCCACCATTAGTGAGATGTGCGCACGTTTACATGTTGTCTTAAGGCTACATCTAATGCAGAGCGCTTACAAGAAAGAATACCTTCCTGCGTCATGCTATTGCTAGCTAGATGAAATATTTTGTGGTTGTTGTTGTTGTGGTCTTCAGTCGTGAGACTGGTTTGATGCAGCTCTCCATGCTACTCTATCCTGTGCAAGCTTCTTCATCTCCCAGTACCTACTGCAGCCTACATCCTTCTGAATCTGCTTAGTGTATTCATCTCTTGGTCTCCCTCTACGGTTTTTACCCTCCACGCTGCCCTCCAATACTAAATTGGTGATCCCTCGATGTCTCAGAACATGTCCTACCAACCGATCCCTTCTTCTAGTCAAGTTGTGCCACAAGCTCCTCTTCTCCCCAAATCTATTCAATACCTCCTCATTAGTTATGTGATCTACCCATCTAATCTTCAGCATTCTTCTGTAGCACCACATTTCGAAAGCTTCTATTCTCTACTTGTCTAAACTATTTATCGTCCACGTTTCACTTTCATACATGGCTACACTCTATACAAATACTT